>NC_070586.1:4075135-4310135 GCF_027409825.1 Scomber japonicus | reverse complement strand
AACAACCCTCACACTGTTTGGTATAAAATATCAAATATTATATTCATTAATAATTATTGCTCTCTTTCTTGTGTTTGCCATCACAAAACCATCCACTGTAAACTGCTTCTTTATGTCTATGAATGATTAAATTATCACATTACAGGTAAAAATCTACATGCAGACATTAAGTATACCTGTCACATGTCTTCATATAGCATCATATATACACCACACAGACACAGAGGTGCAGACTGACCTGTGCAGGTGTGAGTCTCCTCTGTGTAGATCTGCAGGAAGACGAGTGCAGAGAGGAGCAGCAGCCAGCGGAGGGCCTGGTCCGGGGCCTCCCTCAGCGGGGGGCCTCCGGCTCTGACAGGCCGGGTACAGGACCCGACGGGGGCGGCGAGCCCGGGGAGGACAGGGATGGAAGGAGGATGCGGAGCAGGAGGAGGAGGTGGTGGTGAAGGTGGCGGGTGCTTCCAAAGGCCCCAAAGCTACAGGCAGCATTCTGCAGGAGGAGGAGGAGGAGGAAGCCATGCTGGAGGAAGATGATCTTTTACTTTTCAAGCTTTTCTGTTTTTAGCATCCAGAATGTTTTCTCTTCAGTCTGTCAGCTTCTTTTATGTATAACCTCCTAGTCTTCTCTATCTCACCTTGTTCTCTCTTTTTGCACCAGACTGTGTATCAGTGCTGTCTTCAGTTGCTGTCGTTGTCTTGCAGCATCTCTTGCTACTATCTAGTCTCTGTGATCACTAACCTGCCTCTGAATCTCACAGCGTGCATCAACCTTTATATACTCTCTGTCTCTCTCTCAGTCTCTCAGGCTATTTTTCTGTATCTCCATCAACAAACCCGGCTCACGGTCTGGTTTAAATATCTGCAGAGTGGGTGTGATCAGCTCGCCTGTGGCAAGGTAAGCCACGCCTACGTCTGGAATTATTGTTGTTGTGACTTTAAATTATTTTTAGATGCACGCAAACTCAACTTAACCCCCTGTCCCCTAAAAAACTCCACCTCCATCTCCAACTCTGCTGTGGGCATCATGCTTCCCTGCTGAGGGAAAATCCCTGCTGCAGCTGCACGGCACGCTGTCATCATCATTTTACATGACAGCTGAACTCTAAATGAAAAGAAAGTCTGCAGCACTGCAAGAAGTGTGGCATGAAAGTCTGTGCAGATTCAAGTCTGTGCAAAATACCAGCAGAGTCAAATTCACCAGAGAAAATAATTATAATAATAATAATAATAATAATAATAATAGCTTATTTGTAAATTTTGTATTTTTGTTGTTGATATTTGCACCAATTATTTTTTAAGTAGGACTAAATGTCAGTGGTGTAACCACAAAAGAATGTTCAGATCTCTTTGAAGGTGTATTATGGGATGTTTGTTAGCTCAGTTGAACCTGCAGGAGTTTGTGAAGACTCATCTGTCAAACAGCAGAGTTACTGCTGCCACACACCATGATGAGATCAAACTAACAGTCTGAGAGGGAGTGTGATGATATCTCACTGTTTCACTGTTACCATAGAAACGCTTCCAGGATGAGGCCGCTCTCCTCTGAGGATTAACAGTGTTACAGAGATATTACCTCACAGGATGAGCGTGAAAGTGTCTTTTTTTCCACAGCTGAGGAGTTGTCTTCTATTTGCACCATTACGATACTTCCTGTGGCACAATGTTGTGAGATTGAGTCAAATATGAGACTCATTTATGGCTCAGTGACAAATAAAAGTTGGCAAGATGAACAATTCAAAAATATCTTAAAAATAGTTTTAATAGCAGCATCAGGTTTGTTAAAATGTACATTTAATATTTCTGTTGGTTTTATATCATTTAAATGACATTTGAACCATTTTTTACCAAAAGTAAGACTGAATGCTCCTGAAAATGTCAAATGGTGTAACCACAAAAGAATGATGAATATTAAATATTTTATCGACTCCTTTTTATGGTTACACCACTTAGACATTTTTACCATAATCCTCTAATATATTCTCTCTAAATGGATTAAAAGCAGAAATTTGATGCTGGGTCCACAAAAAAAGAATGTGTGAAGTTATTCATACATTTATTTTCACATTTTAACTCTTTAAATTTAAACTAAACCACATGGACACAATAAAACCTCATTGCTTTACATAAAATTGTTAAAAAGAAAAATATAAATGCTGGTGGAAATGTATGTTTGTTCTAAAATCAATAAATAAAGAAGAACTAAGCAGAAACTGAACCTCAAACCTACAGATGAGACATTCTGTAAAGATCTTTATCCATTTTAATTATATTAATAAAGTTTAACAAGAATAAAATGTTGGCGTTGTATGTTTCTACAAACCACGGATACCATGCAGCATATCAACATTTCTACAGGAGTAATAGGGAAAGTGTCCAGATGACGTTGGTATGATCTCAGCTCTGTGTTAGGAGGAGATGAGTTGAGTGGTTGGTTAGAAAGTTAGTTGTTTGGTAAAGTGTTGCAAAAGCATCAAAGCAGCGTCGTGTTTCACAAGCTTCCGGTTGGAGTGTTTTAAGCAAGACGCTCGCTGGCGTTTTTCTGATGATGAAACTGAGTACTTTAACCCTTTAACCCCTAACCCCCCTAACACCTAACACCCTAACCCCCCTAACACCTAACCCTAACCCCCCTAACCCCTAACCCCCTAACCTAACACCTTAACACCTAACCCCCTAACCTAACCCCCTAACCTAACACCTTAACCCCTAACCCCCTAACCTAACACCTAAACACCTAACCCCCTAACCCCCTAACCTAACACCTTAACACCTAACCCCCTAACCCCCTAACCTAACACCTTAACCCCTAACCCCCTAACCTAACACCTAAACACCTAACCCCCTAACCCCCTAACCTAACACCTTAACACCTAACCCCCTAACCTAACACCTTAACCCCTAACCCCCTAACCTAACACCTAAACACCTAACCCCCTAACCTAACACCTTAACACCTAACCCCCTAACCTAACACCTTAACCCCTAACCCCCTAACCTAACACCTAAACACCTAACCCCCTAACCCCCTAACCTAACACCTAAACACCTAACCCCCTAACCTAACACCTTAACACCTAACCCCCTAACCTAACACCTTAACACCTAACCCCCTAACCTAACCCCCTAACCTAACACCTTAACACCTAACCCCCTAACCCCTAACACCTAACCCGCTAACCCTAACACCTAACCCTAACACCCTAACCCCTAACACCCTAACCCCTAACCCCTAACTCCTAACCCCTAACCTTAACACCTAACCCTAACACCCTAACCCTAACCCCCTAACACCTAACCCTCTAACCCCTAACCCCAAGAAAGGTACAATACCAATGTTTCAGCTGTTCAACATTTCAGTGACTGGGTTGAGGGTCTACAGTGCTCGTCCAGTCCTCTCAGATTCTATGGTATTTGTTGCCAGTAAGAAAATGCAGAATAAAACTGATCTGGTCTTTAAAAGGGAATGTAAAATTTGGGACCCTAACCCTAACCCTAGCCTCACAGACTTTAATGAGATCATCCATATGTTTCCTAATTGTATGGAGGACACATGAGCTCTGGAGGTCAGGTCATTCAGTGTCTGTGACACTGAATCCAAATGTCTTATCTAAAAAAAAAAGAAATCTAACAGAAGTGTTGAGTGAAGAGTAAGGTGAAGCTTTCTTTACTAAAAGACAGAGTGCACATCCATCTCTAGTCGGACACAAACAACCTCAGCAAAGGAAGAGAGGTTGAAAACACTTTACAACATCACATTACAACATTTTGACCTGGAATCAGGTTTGCAATAAATACCAAACCCTTTCCTTCCTCTCCTTGTTTCCTCTACCCTTCTTGCTTTATCTACTGTCCTCTCCTCACTGCTCCTCCCCTCTCCTTGTCTCCTCTCCTTGTTTCCTCTCCTCCCCTTGTTTCCTCTCCTCTCCTCGCGTGTGGACTTTAGCTTTGTTTTTTCTCATCTCTCCTCAGGCTTCGACCACAGAGATTCTCACTGAACGGTCTGGAATGCTTTTGAGTTGCTTTGATTGCCTGCCTGTTTCTCTGCCTGCACGCAACATGCAACACACACACACACACACACACACACACACACACACACACACACACACACACACACACACACAGCATACTGTATATCATTATTACATTATAGTAGTGATGTACAGTAATTTAGCACACGCTGAGTCCTGCTCACAATGAGCGGTAAGTCGACATGATTCATGACACACTGTGCTGGAAACTGTATATTTAACTAACACACACACACACACACACACACACACACACACACACACACACACGCACACACACATTGGATTACTGACACATTTACAGTCTTTTTAGCATCAAATTCCCTCTTAATGTTTCCCTGTTGAGCTTCATATCAGCTTTAGATCAACTTTTAAATCCATGTTTCCACAGAAGGAGGACTGTGGGTTTAGTCCTCCATCACTTCCTGTAAACATGATGAAGGATCTAATGCTCAGTATGAACAGGAGGAATCATTACAGCACACTTCATGTTCATTTAACATTCATTTGGGTTTCTGACTGTACATTTAAGACAGACTTGGACAGTTTTAAACCCTTTATAATCTAAGTAACCAGCTGCAGAACAGCAGCAAGTTCAATGTGTTCATATCAACCAATGTAAACATCGACTAATCAGTGCCTCATCATTCAGGCCATTCTCATAGATGTTAACACACATCCGCTGATGTCATCGACATCAATGGATCCATTAAAAGAAGAACACACACCCACACACACACACACACACACATACATACACACACATACACACACACACGTGTTTAAAGACTGAGGCGTTTTGTCACTGTGTCACTCCTGAGTGACTCCTGAAGTGACTAAAGCTTAAAGAAGACATCACATCACCGCAGAGCAGGATGACAGTTTGATGAGCATGACTCGTGTTGGTTGGTTTTTCTCACGGGGCTTCGGTGAAGATTTCAACACATATTTACGAGACTTTGACGTGTGCAAAATATGAACTTCCACTTTGATTGTTTTATGAGTTTTGTCTTAAATTGAACACGTTTTCATGTCAGTTGTGTTCAGGAGGTAAGTTAAACTTTCTGAGAATGACAGTAATGTTGTAAAGCTAATTTTCTTTACTAATCAATACAGTTTCATTGGTATTTGTTGGATACTCAGAATTAGACTCAAGACAGAAGAAGAAATAGTTTCTCACTTCTGATGAGGTTGTAAAATAATAATATGACACCTCACTTCAACCTGTCGACCAGCTGAAATAGTGAAGCTTAAAGACAGACTGTCGGGAAATACGCTGTTATCCTCTAATATAAACAATATCATGTCTCAGCCCTCTCTATGATGTCAGAGGAAGTGTGGAAACTATTTTTCACTGTTTATGAACTTATTTCAAGAGTTTTTTTTGTTTTTTAAAATCAAATAAAACAAAAAGTCCAAGTAAATTATTCCAGAAATCATTTAGCAGTGGGATGAATCCTGCTAAATAACAGAGAACCACGCAAAGTTTCAATATTGGAAACTGGAATCTTCACATTTACACGATTACAGTCAAATATTACAGCTACAGGCACGAACTGCGGGTTTTTCAAACTGAATTGGAGCCTGATGAAGACTGGACTGAAACACTGAAATGATTATTCAGCATTTCCCACAGCTGCTGTTCGATTCATCAGCGTGACAATACAGCGTGTCGCATGAGAGAAGAGAAGAAGAGGAAAACAGCGGTGACCACAGAGAGCGGAGAAGCGTCTCACGTTTGGAGACAAAATGAATGTTGGACGGTCTCCATGACGTACGTGCTGAACTAAGATGAACAACAAATGAAGCTGGTTGAAATGTGGTCTGACTCTCCGCTTCATTAAATCCTGACTCTTGTTCGTCTCGTCTCGACCCTTTTGAACAGCGGCAGTTCACAGAGTTCAAAACCTTCTCAGAGGCGTCCCGCTCCGACTGTGATTCACTGAGGGAGGATTGGAGGTTCAGGCCCCGGCCAATGAAAACACATCACTCACTCCAGTGTTGTCTTTATCCCTGAACCTGCTTTTATTAAGGTTCATGTATTCAATCAGCCCACACCCATAGGTGCTGAATGAGCAGCAATAAAAGGGAACAAGAGCAGTCATTAAAGGACTGGTATTGTGCAAAACAAGAAAGATTATCTTAAATGACTCTGTTCTATCTTCTCGCTCTTTTGCTACCTGTTACTACGTTCAGTTCAGAGCTTCATTGTCCCTCAGGGGGAAATTTGATTTGTAGTGACAGTAGAATAAATAAACATAGAACATCATTGCAGCACACAGCACAACCAAACTTTATAAGAAACAATCAGAGTTAAAAGTAGAAATATCAAAAGAGTACAAAAGAATGAACTCTGTCATCCATTAAAAAGGACACAGTCAGTCATTTATGAAATAGCTTAAAATCATCCAGAGTTGTGCAGGAAAGCGCCTTATATAAAACTGCTGCATGCCAAATATCTTCCTGGTTTCTTTGTAGGCACAAGCTTTTGACAAGACGGAAGAATGTGTGGAACGAAAAAGATGAAACCTCTGGTTCTTAGGGCATCGACTTCAGATCAACAACAACAATGTGAGTTATGTTAAACAAGTCTGGGTTAATACTGACAGAGGACCCTCGGCTCTGACTCCATATTTAGTTTTGGACATATTAGACTTCTGACCAGCAACCATAATTATCTACATCAAGAGGAAAAGGGTCAAGTATTGTGTTGTTTTGCTAACTCTGGTGCATTTACATGTGTATTTATTGATATATGTGTCCATTAATGTGCAAAGTACCTTTTAAATAAGCAAATAAATAAACTTGTCCAGATTGCCCACATCTGTGTTGTTGATGTTAACACTTTATCGGGCGAATAACTATATTTAATAACTTCCTTAAACATCCGAAATAGCCTCCCCATGCCTCTCTATGAGCTTGTATAACCATGTAGACCCTAAGCCTAGACTGATAATGAACCATATAGGGTAACTTCATTCACCTTGATTTGCAACATACAAGTCACAAAAGCAAAAAAAGTCATGTAATATCCCCAATAACTCTCTAGGGTTTAAATTGTGAATGAGTTTTTCAATGTTTGGAGTGCTAGTCAAAAGCAAAGTCAAAATGTTGACTATTAGATGAAAGGTCAGGAGGTCATCACATTCATTATGATTTAGCTTTGTGGTACCATGTATATCAAAACCAAATTTCATTGCAATCCATCTGAAATGTGTTGAGATATTTCAGTCTGGACCAATGTGGTGACCAGCAATACAGCCCTGAGACAAAGCCATCATATAGTTTCATTGTGTTTTATATGCAATGACAATAAAGTATCTATCCATCCATCCATCCATCCATCCATCCATCCATCCATCCATCATTAATGTCATGTGCTGCAGCTGACCCATAGACCGGAATCTACGGTCGGAAAGGAAATCTATTTTTAGAAGTATTAAATCTCCTCCTGTTCTCTTGTACTGGTTCATTAACTCTAGCACACATCCATCACCTTTGTCACATTAGCAGAATCATTGTGTTTGACACAGCAGGTCTTGTTTTGACAAAGGTCGCAGCTCCTGTTGTTTAGGCATCAACATTATTTTTAACACGCTGGAATCCTCTGCTGACATAAGTCAAAGCCGTCTGCACGTCACTGTCGTACATTTCCTCAGCAGTAAGGTCACTCTTTTGTTCACACAACATGCCAGAGTGAAACCTTACACAGTTTAACCCTGGTGCGTCGGTGCGTCCTGAACCCACTAACACCAAAAACATGCTTTTGTTTGTGTTGCTTGTTGTGCTTCAGGTACATTATGAAACACAACCCAGTACAGTTTGTATAACACATGCATGAGTTCGGAGTCTTCTCTGATGCCATATACAGTGATTTACACTATAACACAGGATTTTAATCAATCAATCATTATTTGTATAGCGCCAAATCATAACAAAGTTATCTCAAGGCTCTTTCCACATAGAGCAGGTTCTAAACTGAACTCTTCAGGTTTTAACTTTAAAGAGACCCAACATTCCCACATGAGACACAGTGGAGAGAAAAAACTCCCTTTTAACAGGAAGAACCCTCAGAACCAGACTCAGAGACTCGACCGGTTGGAGTAGAGAGGAGAGAGAGGAAGGATAGAGGAGAGAGAGAGAGGAAGGAGAGGAGAGAAAGAGAGGAAGGAGAGGAGAGGAGAGGAGAGGAGAGAGGAAGGAGAGGAGAGAAAGAAAGGATAGAGGAGAGAGAGGAAGGGTAGAGGAGAGAAGCACAATGACAATCAACAATGAAGCTAGAAGGTTAACTCAATTATCATTTCTGTTCACATTACAAATAATCTACCAGAAGCAGCACTGGCTGTATTGTAATTGATATTTGGTATTTTGTTGTTATTTTTCTGTTCCTCCTGTTCATACTGACCATTAGATCCTTCATCATGTTTACAGGAAGTGATGGAGGACTAAATCCACAGTCCTCCTTCTGTGGAAACATGGATTTAAAAGTTGATGTGAAGCTAATATGAAGCTTCAGGGTCCGATTGAGTCAAATCTTCATCCTCTATGTTTCAACGTTACAGTGTTTTTAGTATCAAAGTCTTTTTGTTACTATACTTCCACCACAGAGAAACAGGAAACACTGGATTTTTTCCTCCATCACTTAACATTGAAAGCTCATTTGAAGGGATGTTCTTAATGGTCAGTGTGAACAGGAGGAATGATTACAGAGAGGAAAAACTCTTTCACTCTTCATATGGACACCTGACTGCTGGTTTAAGACGGACTGGAATAATTGTGAAGCTATCCTTTAAATTGTGTTGATCATGTAAATGCACACGTTTTCGCAATCTACTTTAGAACCCAGTTTTCTGATTAAACAGATAAGCTTACTGAAGAAATCCAACTACTTCAGTATATGAACATACAAGTGCTTGCATGAAAAACAAAAACAACAACGCTGGGTTTCCCGTATACTAAACCATGGAAGTTACCAGGAAATCAGTATTGCAAAGCGTCTTTGATTGATATGTTACAACACGGAGAGAAAGTGACGACTGGTTGATGCCAGTTAATTCCTGAGATGATTGATTAGAGTCGAGAGATGAAGACAGCTAATGTTCTCAGCAGTGGTGGGTTTAAGAAGATGTTTTAAAAGTTATTACTGGTGTTTAGAAGCCCCCCCCCCCCCGTCCATCATCTATCATTGTCACCCTCTCTGGGTCTGTCTCTGTTGTGGATGCTGTGTGATGCTGCAGTACCTGCTGACTGTTGTTTGCACTGACATGGTAACAGAATACCAATGTGCTGGTTCATGCCCGCTGAGAGGAAAAGGCTTGGCCTCTCTGCTGCACGTTAGAGCTTGAAGATCACACTTATTACAGCTTAATAATACAGATAAATATTTCCCAGAGCAGCTAACACCTTGCTGAAAGAATGCAGCCACATCATTTATCCTTCGTTTGCAGTCTGAAGGAAAATTCCAGTTTAAAGCAAGCTGATTTTTGGCATCTTTCCTGTCGTTTACCGTTAAACAATTATCCCACCCTACCATCAACGGCTTCTTCAGAAATTAACATTAAGATGAACTTTATGATTATTTCATCCATAAAATATTAAATGTCTATAAGAGTTTCAAGAGCTACTTCAAAAACCTCACAATGAAATGAACTTTAGATATTGATGAATTCAGAAAGATGAAATTTTGAGCATCTCAGTGTAACTGTTTAAAAGCAACAAAAATCTGAGATTGGACTCAAGTTAAAGACAATAAATAAACAATTGAGTTGTGAACTGCTGATTCAAGAAGTGTTTTCTCCTGTTCTGTATATTTCTGAAATTGAGATCTTGAAATGTTACTAACTAAACAAACACAGGACTCTGTTAGATAAAGTAACGATCATACAGGTTTATATTCTGACCACCAGTTTTAAATTGATCTGAGAAATCATGTTTTTTCTGTTTTTCTAGCGGACGGCTAAAAACACCACAGTACCCATGAACTGTGGTGCTTGTGTTATGGAGAAGGCAGTCAGAGGTATTAAAGTGGTAATAAATATAAAACACTAAATCACTGACTCAAAAGCAAATTTATTTAAGTTGCACTTAAACTGCAAAATCAGTTTTCTCAACATTAAACAATGTAAGAGAATTTCCAAGAGTTTAATGGCAGTTCACGAAATAATCACAAAATGTAATCTAACACAAACGATCCACTTTTTCATGATTTCCAAGAAATGTATTTTAATTGGAAGCATCTTTTGTGCCTGCATTACATTTCTTTATGTCAGTCGGGACTCCATCACAGTGATTTAACCCTTTAAAACAGGCAGGAATGGAAAATAAGATGTTGATCATTCTTTTTATTTCCTTTTTTATGTACTTAGGCATCACATTTGCTCCTAAATAAACATTTCCACAAGTCATTATTTATCATATTTTGTATATTTTGGATTTTATGAGTTCCTTTTATTAATGTAAGCTATAAAAATGTAAATATAAATGTATCTCATGGTGCACTTTGCCTGTTTAAGGGTTAATGATGTGACAGTGCTGTGGTTCAGGTCTTGTTAGGTTTAGCTCTATGTTCCCTCAGTTTCATAATAAATAAAGAATTTCACCTGTTTTTCAAGCATTTTCAGATTTGGAAAAAAAAAAGATTAGAAAAAGAGAGGGGGGGGGGGGCAAAAACACATTATGTGATTAGAGAATGGCCATAACTGTGCTGTAGGAGTGTAGGCCTGAGGGAACATAAGGCCTTGAACCTGCCTCCTACAAACATGGACATTTGTACCTAACACAGCATCATAGAAGGCGTCAGTCACTCAAACGTGGGGTAGGCAGGAAGGATACTTACATTTGAAAGACATTAGTTTCAAAGTTGCAAAAAAGTAGGAAAATGTGTCTTTGTACACACATCTCGTGAGTATTTCAGGAAAAGTTGTAAGATTGGGTTTGAATGTCCTCACACTAGTTTGGTCCACCGGTTGTGATTGACCTGTACTTTTCTTTTTGTTTAGATTTTTTTCTTTTTCTCCCTTTTTCTACAGCAACTTCATAACTGGAAAGGTTTAATTACTTTTTTTATGGCCACAGTCTTAAACCTTAAAACTTTTTATTAAAGAGCCAACATTTTCTCATTGAGTTGCTCATCTTTTGTTCTGATGATTCAAGCAGAAGACTTTCATTTTGATCTGAGGTGTAGAGGAGAGAGACAACTGTGACTCACTAACATCATCTGTAGAGGAAATGAATCGGATTTAATTTCTCCAGGCGTCCAAAATCATTCCTGTAATTTCGCAACAGAAATGTAGGCATGTGTACATTCAGGAGAAACTAGCAGAGCTGCTTTAAGCAAGAATGTGCAGTGGACTGAATCAGGACTGAGCTGAGAGTGATGGTTTGATGTATCTAACAGTCAGTGTCAATCAATCTTTATTTGTATAGCGCCAAATCACAATAAAGTCATCTCAAGGCTCTTTCCACATAGAACAGGTCTAAACTCTTCAGGTTTTAATTTTAAAGAGACCCAACATTCCCACATGAGACACAGTGGCAAGAAAAGTCTCCATTTTAACAGTATACAGATGTTTTTACTGGTCTAACTGTTGCTAAGTGATCTAAATGTTGTTTTAGTGTCCCGTAGTCTATTTGGATTTGGTGTTATTTGTAAGAATATATAACTGCTTCAAATGTTTAGAGGAGATGAAAATACAACAGCGCTACTTTAAATCAAATGAGTGGTTTCTAAAAGCAGGTTTTGTTTTGTCTTCGTCATGACGATGCCGATGCTAAACACAGATAAACACAGCGCAGCGGCTAATCTGGAGAAAAGTAACGATAATTACAGCTGGAGATGGAACTTCTAAGTGAGCATCCAAACAGTGTCTGTGTGCACTGCGTGAGTTTGTCGTCACGTTGCCATGACGACAAACAGCCAAACAGGATGAGAGATTTAGATTTAAATGTTAGTTTGAGTGGACCAACAGTAATTAAAAGTAACATTTTGGTGATGTTGTGCATTTCTTTTTCTGTCTACAAATCCAACAGTGAACTGATCTACTAACATGTATTGTGTGTGTATGAAAGCCTGATACATCGTATTCCTCTGTGCTGTAGAGCTCCAAACACTATTAAAAACAAACGTTTATGTGTCCATATGGTTTAGTTTAAATTTAAAGGGTTAAAATGTGAAAATAAACGTATGAATAACTTCACACATTCTTTTTTTGTGGACCCAGCATCAAATTTCTGCTTTTAATCCATTTAGAGAGAATATATTTGAGGATTATGGTAAAAATGTCTAAGTGGTGTAACCATAAAAACTTTGTACCAAATAATTGAACGTTGCTTAAAAACAGTAAATAGTTAATAAAACAGCATATCAACTAGTTTGGCATGATCTTACATCCATCCTTCCTTCCTTCCTTCCTTCCTTCCTACCTAACACCATATCAACTAGTTTGGCATGATCTTACATTATAACTTTTATATTAAATAAAGCTAATGGAATACTATTGTTCTAAATATTACATTTAATCTGGAGAATCATCAAAAATTACATTTTTTAAAATGAAGTAATTATTTCAGGAGCATTCAGTCTTACTTTTGGTTAAAAATGGTGCAAATGTCATTTCAAATGATATAAAACCAACAAAAATATTAAATGTACATTTTAACAAACCTGATGCTGCTTTTAAAACTAGTTTTTAAGATATTTTTGAATTGTTCATCTTGCCAACTTTTATTTGTCACTGAGCCATAAATGAGTCTCATATTTGACTCAATCTCACAACATTGTGCCACAGGAAGTATCGTAATGGTGCAAATAGAAGACAACTCCTCAGCTGTGGAAAAAAAGACACTTTCACGCTCATCCTGTGAGGCAATATCTCTGTAACACTGTTAATCCTCAGAGGAGAGTGGCCTCATCCTGGAAGCGTTTCTATGGTAACAGTGAAACAGTGAGATATCATCACACACCCTCTCAGACTGTTAGTTTGATCTCATCATGGTGTGTGGCAGCAGTAACTCTGCTGTTTGACAGATGAGTCTTCACAAACTCCTGCAGGTTCAACTGAGCTAACAAACATCCCATAATACACCTTCAAAGAGATCTGAACATGTCGTTGTCCTCAAATATAAAACATTTTTTGAAACTATTTTCCAGAATAAAATATGACTCTAAATACTCTGCAAACACAAAACCTACTAAAGCACCAAGTGTTAATTAATCCACCACTTAAAGTAGTCCTCAATAACATAAACTGCTGTTTCAGTAACATTTGTTAAAAGCTGCATCCAACTGCATCCAACTATTTTATGAAATTATGGAATATTTTTTCTTCTTTAAATAAATAAACTATATATTTACACTGGAGCTGTTTTTAATTTAATTTAATTTAATTTAATAAGAAAAATGTCAAATAGCAGCCTCTTAAACCACTGTTGTTGTTTTAATGTGTTTACCTACTGTAAACTTCACTTTGTTCCCACAGCTGGAGCTGAAGACTGAAGCTGTTTAACTTGGTATGTTTAAACGTCTATTTACAGACTGCCATGACAAAAATAAGCAAACACTTTAGAGACTGTTAATGGGATCATTAAGGAGCTATTCTTATGCGTGCCTCTCCTGCAGCCTGAGGCCTGCAGCAGCTCATCTTTGTTCTCTGCTTCTGTTGATCTGTCAAAGCTGGTTTCAACTACTTTAAGTACAGTTATCTAGTTTAGTACAGTGGTTCCCAACCTAGGGGTGGGGCCCCTCCAAAAGGTCAGCAGATAAATGTGAGGGCTGCCGAGATGATTAATGGGAGAGGAAAGAAGAAAGAAGTTTTGATACACAAATCAGTTTTCAGTTTTTGGACTTTTTCTCTAATCTTTGATTTTACAACTAAACGTTTTACATAATTATTATTATTACTACACACTAACTATTGTAATGATTCTTACCAATGAATTACTTTTTTTTGCAAACTTGTGGTAATGCTTTTTAAGTAAGTAATCATCACGTTCACTCACATATTGGTGGGTAATAGTGTGCAGAGTAAAGGGTTATGAGCTGAACACATAGTTTCCCTTTTAGTTGGCCCAGTGAAAACACAGTAACAATAAATGGTCCAGGCAACTTTGCTTGAGTCTAACATTAAAGTTTGGATTCTGGTTAAATGACAACTTACTTTTGGGAATCAAAGCGGTCGTGAGAGTCACAGATTCATCTGCCTCCTCGACCTCCACACCCTCACTTTCCACCACAGACTACTCATGTCTCCTTCTGTTTAATCTTCTCATGCCAGGGGAAACATATTCCTCTTACTTTTCGTGCAAAGAACATATTATTTGCATTTTAAAAGCATCATCCTCTAAGGCTAAACTGTGCTGGGTTGATGTGGAGGACATAAATACAGCCAAGAAAAACAGACAGTAACACACAGACAGCTGAGGTACAGTACGCCGGCCCCAGGCTGAATATTTGTGGGAGGTGGAGGTAGCGTGCAGGACACACACAGGTTATAACAGTGTGCAGAGCAGAAACCTCAGTTATGAAAATAACTGAGTGTACAGGTGTATGCTGGCTCAGTGAACTCAGGTTCAACTCAGAGTCAGTTTGGTTACCAAACATTTAATTTTCTTTATTTTAAAGTTCTAATGAAGTGTCAGTAGGTTTGTTTTGCACACTTAGGTAACATGAGCGTGATGTATCTGCAGGCACTGATTCCTGATCATTATTAATCACAACTTCATGATGTTTGACTGGGTGAGATTTCAGGCTTTTAAAACTTTATGTAAATGACACTACATGCAACACAGAAAATATAATAAATAAAAATAAAACATTTAAATTTAGCTTTTGGATTAATGATTCAGAGATGATGATTCCTACTGATTGTAATGACCCAATGACCTTTTCTCTTGTGTCGACCATAAGATGCAACTTTGAGTTTCAAACTTGCCACAATGAAAAACAAAAAACAGGTGACATCACACCTCGCCATGTCCATCTGTAGATACAATCTGTAGGATCGTCTTCATTTTGAACTGACAGCCGCAGAGTTGCATGAAAAAACATGTAAATAGATAAAACTCATCAAATTAAGAAACCATCATCAATTCGACAGAGCAGAGAACACACAGTCCTGGATTTAAGTTATCAATTAATGAATCGGAGTGTAGTCTGAGCTCTGAGCTGAGAGCAGGTTAAAAGTTTGAAGTTTGTTTATGTGCAGATTGCTTTGAGGTTAAACTCTGTCAACACTTTCATGTTTTGACAGAGTTTTTTTGCATCGTTGAACACAAAAGTTTTTGAGACATTTCTCCACCCTGAAAACATTCACCTCCTGCAGGAGAGGTTGTTGGGAGGTTGTTGGGAGGTTATGACAAGGTCAGCTGGCAGATCCTCGTCTTCCCTGAGGATACTTCACTCACAACATTTCTGATTTTCCTTTCATACAAACATGCAACCCACAACTCTATTAATACCCCTGCATACAGACCCGACACCGAGACTCTGAGTCACACTATTGTTGCAATATCTGCTAAGTTTAATATTACTTGATTACATTAATTAGCACAATTTATCTAAAGTAGCTAATATTAGCCCTAGTAGGCATCTCTTTGTGTTCTCAGTAAGCTAGTGTTAGCTTGGGTTCAGGGCATGTTTCCAGAGCACGAAAGGAAACAATCCGCACAAAGAAAAAGACGACAACGTCGACCATAAGCTGCAATTTTGAGCTTCAAAACGGGTGACATCACACCTCACTACGGCCATCTTTAGATACAATTTGTGGGATCTTTGTCATTTTGAACCATGACAGCTGCAGAGTTGCATGATGTTAGTTTCTACATTCAGCAAAGTTTACGTATGATGGCCTACAAGGACAAACACGCTGCAATTTAAAGAAAACGTATGCAAATAGATAAAACACAAGCTAAGTAATAAAACAACATCATCAATTTGACAACACAAGAACAGCATTCAATATGTGCTGCAAATACAAGAACACATTACAGAAAGCAGAACAGAAGTGGAAGTGGTATAATATATAATATAGAGAGCAGAGAACACACTGTCCTGGATTTCAGTTATTAAATATTGAGTGTTGTCTGAGCTCTGAGCTGAGAGCAGGTTATAAGTTTGAAGTTTGTTTATGTGCAGATTGCTTTGAGGTTAAACTCTGTCAACACTTTCATGTTTTGACAGAGTTTTTTTGCATCGTTGAACACAAAAGTTTTTGAGACATTTCTCCACCCTGAAAACATTCACCTCCTGCAGGAGAGGTTGTTGGGAGGTTGCGAAGCGGTTATGGGAAGGTCAATTGGATTCTCATCTTGCCTGAGGATGCTTCAGTCACAACATTTCTGATTTTCTTTTCACACACACACACACACACACACACACACACACACACACACACACACACACACACACACACACACACACACACCTCTATTTATACCTCTGCATACAGACAGAGGCGTTCCCGGCTCTAAGACTTGCTCTGATTCATACTATTGTTGCAATATTTCACTAAGTTTAATATTACTTGATTAACTTACTTGCTCTATTAGCGCAATTTATCTAAAGTAGCTAATATTAGCTCCAGTAAGCAGTGCTGTGTGTTCACAGTAAGCTAGTGATAGCTTGGGTCCAAGTAGTGGGACGTGTTTCCAGAGCGCAAAAGGAAAGGTTTCACTGGCTAACCACGTTTCAAGACTATAATAAAAGAAACTCAACTTCCCATAGTCCTTGGTTGCTTGCACCCAGGCGTAAACTGCACTCATGGAGCAAGGGTAACAAAACCAGAGCTTCCACTCCCCTCTTTCTCCATTCCCGTTTCTGAGAGAAGGCGAAATTGCTTCTCTTTCTCTAGCTGTTGCTGCAGCATCCCTCTCCGTCCATGGACTTGATGTACTGGGCTTAGCATAGAACAGCTCATGGCTATGGCACAGAACTGCGTCATTTAATCAATGTACAAGTATTGATATTATTTAAGATTGTTCATCGAGTGCTTTGTTACGATGTCTGTTCACAGTCAGCTCCTGAACAACCACACTGTTAAGCTGATGTTAGTATGTTCCACAGATGTTACATCCTGTCACTAGGCCTTACACGCAACCATCATCTTCTTAACCTGGTACCTTTACCCAGCACCAACTGACCTTACACAGAGACTCAAAGTTAAGAGGTTTTAACTAAACTGTGAACACTGCTTCTGGCAGCACATGTGGCTTCAATGAACCACAAGATCTGGCCTTTTGTCTGTGTAACTTTTTTGGTCAGCTATATTATTGTTGTCTTCCCCACACACAGTTATGTGAATATACTCAGCTATAAATTTGGACCAGAGTCAAAATTGACAGCTCAGTAACCAAGACCTAACAAAATGGTATCCCATGTGAGGCAGCATATTATTGGCAGTTATTCATAATTGTGCTGTACTAATTTCAACATATTTTTGGAAAGTGATACATTTCCAAATACCAAAAGTCTTTATTTAAAAAAAAACTAGTTTGCCACATGAGGAGATATCCAGTTGTACTTTCAAGCAAGTGCATTTTGGTGAAAACGTATTAATTCATCAACTTAAGCAAAAATGGCAAGCTAGCCCTCATAGTGCTGTTAATCGCTCAGGTTTTACCTACTCTGTAAGACTGAGTCCAGACACTGTCTGGAAGAATTTAATTTGTATCTGTGATCTCATTCTTTCAGTCAATACCCAAATCTCGTGACCATAGGTAAGGCTTTGAACATAGATCGACTGGTAAACTGAGAGCTTTGCCTTCAGGCTCAGCTCTGTCTTCATCACATCGTTCCGGTACAACACCCGCATCACTTCTGACGCTGAACCGATCTGCCTGTCAAACTCACGCTCCATCTTACTCTCTCATGAAATTAGACCATGACATACTTGAACTCCGCTTGGGGCAGCAACTCTCTCTCAACCAGGACAATCCACCCTTTTCTGGCAGAGCACCATGGCCTCTGATTTGGAGGTGCTGACTCTCATCCCAGCTGCTTCACATTTGGCAGCAAACCATCCCAGTGCCTGTTAGAGGTCATGATGCATTAAGGCCAACAGAACCACATCATCTGCAAAAAGCAGAGAGGCAATTTTGAGGTCCCCAAGCTGCACACTCTCCTCCCCAGCTCAACTATGCTTCGAGACCCAAAGCACCCAAACATCTTCAACAAACACGAGCAGCATTTGGAAAAAGATAGCACAACAGAAGTGTTTCCAGAGCACACTTATAAGTGAGGAACACGTCAATAACTGACTTTAAAAAAATGTATGCATATATGTATGAAAAAAACAGAAAATAGTAGCATCTACGCGATGGAAACTGCTACTAAAGTTTTCAGTTAGGTGTGGGATTTTTTTGAGGGCACTTTATGGTTAAGTTTCCACATTTTAGAATTTGGACATTTAATTAAAATGGCCGAAAGTAAATATAGTGTTAGAGAGCAGAGAACACACAGTCCTGTATGGCAGTTATTCATTTATTAATCTGGATTCCGTCTGAGCTGAGAGCAGGTTATAAATTTGAAGTTTGTTTATGTGCAGATTGCTTTGAGGTTCAACTCTGTCAACACTTTCATGTTTTGACAAAGTTTTTTTGCATCGTTGAACACAAAAGTTTTTGAGACATTTCTCCACCCTGAAAACATTCACCTCCTGCAGGAGAGGTTGTTGGGAGGTTATGAGAAGGTCAGCTGGCAGATTCTCGACTTGCCTGAGGATGCTCCAGTCACAACCTTTCTGATTTTACCTTCGCACACACACACACACACACACACACACACACACACACACACACACACACACACACACACACACACACACACACACCTTTGGTAATATCTGCACAGACAGACAGAGGCGTTCCCTCGTTTCTGGGGCTGCCAAACCAAAGTATGTCTCCAATAACTGTGTTAAGCCTCACACACACACACACACACACACACACACACACACACACACACACACTTCATTAACAGCACTGATAAGACTAAATATTACAGATAACATATTTCATGCTGCATTGTATAATGGTTTCATGCACGCCACGTTCCTCTCACATATAAGTTATTGCATCTACAACCATCAAGCTTCTTATGATGATTTTTAATCAAGCAATTAAAATTGTGAACAGGAAGCCAATAAGATCATACCACTGCCATGTTCTTAAGATATTAAATATTTTAATTTATAATCATTTTATTATGTTTGATAATCTTGAACTCAGTAGCACAAGGAGCGTCTACAGTAAAGAAAACTTTCTTAAATCCTCGCTGAGACAGACAGCTTTTGTTTGGAGGATCAAATTGTGGAACTTTGTGTCCACAGAAATCAGAATAAATCCAGATTGAGCATCTTACACTGAGACAGAAACTGTTTATAAAGAGGTATCAGTCATGCAGTCTTGAGTGATCAGTTGCTTGTCACTGTATGAAACTCTTGTTGTATGTACTGTCGAGTTGTGTTCCACGTGTTTTATTGTTGTCATTAAGTACAATTGTCACAACATGAAATAAAACCCACCTACGCTCTAACCCTCACCTACGGTCACAAGCTTTGGGTAATGACCGAAAGAATAAGAACACGGATGCAAGCAGCTGAAATGAGTTTCCTCCAGAGAGTGTCTGTGCTCAGCCTTAGAGATAGGGTCAGGAGTTCAGACATCTGGGAGAGGCAAGGAGTAGAGCCACTGCTCCTTAGAATCGAAAGGAGCCAGCTGAGGTGGTTCGGGCACCTGGTCAGAATCCTCCTGGATGCCCTCCTTTAGAGGAGTTCTAGGTATGTCCAACTGGGAGGAGACCCAGGGCAGACCCAGAACACACTGGAAGGATTAGATATCTGTCCTGGCCTGGGAACACTTTGAGATCCCCTAGGAGGAGCTGATGAGCATTGCTGAAGAGAGGGATGTCTGGGTTTCATTGCTCGGCCTAATGCCACCACGATTAGGCCCTGGATAAGCGGCAGAGAATGGATGTTGAACTCATGTTTTTGTCCTGCCACGTAGATAAATGATGTCTTCATCTGTCTGTTTTATTTGTTTATTGCTGAAATGCGACTGCAAGTCTGCACAGGTTATTTTATTTTGGACAGTTGACCGGATGTTTAATGCTGATTCTGTGTCTGACTTCCTGTCTGGTGCGACCTGCTCTGTTGAGCTTGACGCAACTTTGAGCGACTACGTCAAAAATAGAACTGCTGCGGATTCATAGCACTCATTGATTAGAGTGGCAGCGATCAGCCCCGGCCCAGGCGTCCAACACTGCTGACAGACCCAGTGAAAATTAGCCTTTAGTCTTGTTCCTTGTGGTTTCCCAAGTCAATCAGCCCTCAGCCTGCCCTTGTGTTGTGCCACCTGTTCCCTGTTGTTTGATAAATCTGGTTTTGTTTCTGTTCGGTTTTCTGGTCAGTCTTGGTTAGATCCTTTATCCCGATTTGTCTAGTTTCGCCTGTTCTCATCAGTTTTCCTTCGGTTCTGCTCAGTGCCGTTTTTGGATTTCCTGTATGCTTCCAAGGAATAAAAAGCTTTTTCTGCTGCCCTGCTGCCCTGCCTTTGGTCTCATCTGCTCCGCTTTTCAGTTGCACTAAGCTGCAGAATTGGTGATATTTGAGTGAATTAAGATCTACCAGTAGCAAAAATGTCTGTGGTCACATCGGTAAGCCTTGTATAAATATGTATTTAGCCACTTTCTCTCTCACAGAAATTGTAATAATAGTCTTCTTGGCTGATGAAGACTGAAGATATCAGTATGCTTCAAACAAATTGCTTCTCGGATGGCTAAACAGTGTCTGAACCCCCACCTCCTTGCACACCTTTCTTCGTCAGAACAAGAAAAGCACAGGTGGAGCTCTGAAGTGTCAAAATGTCTGCTGTGATAAAACTTTACTTATCAATCATCTTTGGAACTATTACTTTGGTTGAAGTTAGCTCTGATAAAAACTATCCAGCCTGGAAGGTTCAAACAAACTTATGTCAAGCAAGTCAATCAGAGGTGAACACAGTTTCTGCTGTGACATCTCTCATGTAGCCTTTATGACACAGTGTGTGACAGTGTAGGTGTGTGTCTGTGAGAGTGCGGGTATAAATTACTTGGTGCATGACAGCAGTGAACACGCCTTAACAACACACTGGGAGACTAAACAAGCCAGTTTCCATGGAGACCAGCCATGGGAACCCCTGCTTGAATCCCACCCATCTTAACAGTATACATCCTGCCTGAGTCTGTACCCAAGTCTGACAGAAAAGCTTTGAAGGATCATTCTGGTGATTTTCTATATTTTTCTTCATGTCAACAAATCTCGTCTTTGGATCCAAACCAACAATGAACTGATCTACTAACAACTAGTGTGTGTGCATCCAAAGCCTGATATGTCTCATTCCTCTGAACTGTAGACCATCCAAAAACTAATTGAAAAACACATCACTGTTGCCCTGGGTGTTTGGTCATGTTTGTTTGTTTAGAAACGGCTCCACCATTGTAATAAAGAGTCTCATAAAAAGATGACTGGCTTCTCTGTATCGCAATCGCGAAATGTGCGTCGGTCAGAACGCAGTTCTCAAGGTTCCCCCAAGACAAGGATGAAACAGTTGATCAGGTTATGGCGCTTTAATTCAACTGAAAGTCACCCTTACAAATATGGTTGTTCAGGTGTGTATGTGTGGTTCTGAAATAAGCAGAAATAATAATAACCATTAATAACAAAATACACAATAATAATAATAATAATTATCTTTAGCATCTCAATTGGTTCCTCAAGCAAATTACACAATCACCAGAATTATGTGTATATCACATAAAGATAAGTGAGAAAGAAAAGAGACGGTATAATATAAATAAATGACCGTTCGTGTCATTGCTGTTGATAATTAGCACCCTTAATCATTACCAAGACACGCTCATTAGCACCAGATATAAACCTAAATCTAACAGATAACAGGTAGCAGCACAATTAAATGCATTTGGTAATCAAACATAACTCAACTCACATTTCTCTGGACGCACATCGAATAACAACCAACTAATTCAGAGCAACAACTTTGTCCACACTCTTTACAAATAACACTGCTCCCGACTGTCTCCACTTCTCTCTCTCAAACCCAGCAGTACACTGCTTTACCGGGCGCGGCAGCGCCCCTAGTGGTCGGGCAGTGTTCATCACCTGCTCTGTCATACAGTCTTCAGAACAGCCGCCCCCAAATTTGCTCCAGCAAATTTGCAGTCCTCAGTCCATCACTGCTCATCCTCTTCCGGCACAGCAGGGAGTCTGATGAGACGGCTCACCGGTCGAACATATGTGCGGTCCCTGACTTTGATCTCCGCTGTACGAACCAGACCATCGGCACCAGGGAACACTTTGGTGATTTTCCCCACAGGCCACAATGCTCTGGGCAGTTGAGGGTCGACAATCATTACGACAGTGTCCAACTGAAGAGGGGGTGTGTCTGCCTGCCATTTGGACCGGGTTTGGAGCGTGGGCAGATAGTGGCGCAGGAACCGTGCCCAGAAGCGATCAGACAACACCTGACATGCCCTCCATTGGCGACGACTGAGCAGCTCTGAGTCGTGGTACACTGCCTGAGGTAATGAGGGGTCTGGCCGCCCCATCAACAACAAATTGGGGGTGACCGGGTCTGGGTCTGCTACGTCGGATGATACGTAGCCGAGGGGCTTGGAGTTCAGAATGCCCTCAATCTCGATCAGGACGGTGGTCAGCACTTCTCCGCTGACATCTTGGGAGCCCAGGGTAGCAGTCAGGGCAGCTTTAATCGACCTAATTTCCCGCTCCCAGGAACCGCCAAAGTGAGGCGCACTAGGCGGGTTGAAGCAGAACTTGATTTGGTACTCTGCCAGCTGGGCTTGGAGAGAAGGATGAAGGGCTTGGAAAGCTTCCTGTAGTTCTCTATTTCCACCCCGGAAATTGGTGCCCTGGTCCGAGTGCAACTCCGACGGTTTCCCACGACGTGATATGAACCTCCTCAAGGCCATCAGGAAAGAGTCAGTGTTGATGCTGGAAAGCACTTCAATATGGACTGCTCTCGTTGTGAGGCATTTAAAGAGCAAGCCCCAGCGTTTCTCATTCCGACGGCCAACTTTAACCTGCACCGGACCGAAACAGTCAATCCCCGTTGAGAAGAAGGCTGGTTGATGTAGCCTGAGCCGTGCAGGGGGCAAGTCTGCCATCTTGGGGTTGACAGGTTGGGCTCTCCACCTCTGACACTCGGGACATGAGCGCTGCTCTCTCCTTATAGCCTCACGGCCACGGAGAATCCAGAACTTCCTCCTCAGCTCCGCGAAGAGCCGCTCTGCACCAGGATGTTTCAGATCATGATCGACCTGTCGGATGAGCATTCTGGTTACAGCATGTCTCGGGTCAAGGAGTACAGGGTGGATCACATCATCCTCCAAATTTTGACAGCGCCGCAATCTACCGCCTACTCGTATCAGCTGGAAAGATGCATCATATTCTGGAGCTAGCGTGTTTAAGCGGCTGGAGGAAGGGACTTGTTTCTCAGCTGTCAAGCACTGGACTTCTTCAGGGAAGCTGTCTCGTTGGGCGGACCGTAGAATGCTGAGTTCCGCCTCCTTAAACTCCTCTGCTGTAGGAGTCCCACTAGCGTCAGGAGCCGCTTCATGAAGGTACTTTGCAGTTGCCTTCACCAGTTCTCTGTAGGTACTAAACTGCTGGGCGTCAGGCAAGGAATGGTCGGTGCCCATTACCGTAGCAACCAAGCACATTGTAGGCTTTCTTAGCTCCTCCACAATGTCTCCACTGGTCGTGATTGGGTGCACTGGCCACTGGTTGGGTGGCAGCCACAGGAACGGGGGTCCACTGGTCCAACGATCCTCACCGGTGAGATCTTGCAGTGATTTCCCTCGTGTGAGGTCATCCGCGGGGTTCTCTGACGTCTCCACGTAGCGCCAGGCCTGGCTATCAGTTAACTCCTGAATTTCCGCTATGCGGGTTCCTGCAAACACCTTATAGCGGCAGGAGTCTGACTGGATCCATGCAAGAACTGTTGTGGAGTCTGTCCACATGACCACTCTGGATATCTGCAGGGTGAGCTCTCTGGTTAACAGGTTTGCGAGCTGAGCGCCAGTGAGTGCAGCGCACAGCTCCAACCGTGGCATGGAAAGCTGGCGCTTTGGGGCCACTCTGGAACGGGCTGTCAGGAACGCCACCTCTACATGCCCCTCTGCATCTTCTGTGCGAAGATATCCCACACTACCATACGCACGTTGAGATGCATCGCAGAAGATGTGGACTTCTTGCTTACTGGCTGCATGGTCCATGGCTGAGCTCACATAGCAGCGAGGCAGTCTGATGTTGTCCAAGTACTGTAACTCATTCTCCCAGTCTTGCCATGCCGTGAGCAACTCACCAGGCAGCAGGGGGTCGTCCCACTCCCGCTTCTTGTCCCATAACTGTTGAACAAGCACTTTAGCCCTCGTAGTGTATGGCGTGAGGAACCCTATGGGGTCATATTGGCTGGCCAATACTCTATAAATGTTCCTCATGGTGGGAGGGGAGCTCTCCAGCAGGCGTGACTTATAGCACAGCGTGTCCGAATGGCATAACCAGCGCAGCCCCAGGGCGGGTTCTTGTGGGTCCATGTCGGTGTGATTCAGCAACTGCTCACTACTGTCTGCCCTGATCTCCTTGGGCAGGTGGCTGATGACATCTGGTGTGCTGCTGGCCCACTGTCGCAGTTCAAAGCCCGCTTCCATTAACAGTCCCCTCAGCTTGTCGGTGACGTCTTTGGCCATATCTGGAGAAGGGAAACTCTGTAGCCAGTTATCCACATAGAAGTGGTTGTCGACGGACTCACGGACTGCATCCCCTGGGTTGGTGTGGTCATGCACATGCTTCTGTAGAGCGTATATAGCACAACATGGTGAACAGGTAGTCCCAAAGGGAAGGACCTGCCACTCATATACGCTAGGCTGGGAGTCTCTCTGTAGGTTGCGCCAGAGAAAGCGCAGCAGGGGCCGGTCCTCAGGAAGCAACCTCACCTGGTGAAACATTCCCTTTATGTCACTGCTGACCGCAATGGAGTGTTCCCTAAACCGCAGCAGGACACCGAGGAGAGATGCCCCTAAGTTTGGGCCGGACAACAGCAGTTCGTTTAGGTTCTCATCCTTATAGGAGTAGGAACAGTTGAACACCATACGGTTCTTCCCGTTGTGTGTCACCAGGTGGTGGGGAATAAACCACGACTCCTTGGAGGTCTTTACTTGCTCCTGACTAATTTTGGTGATATAACCTGCCTCTTCCAGCTTCCTGATCTCAGCTTGATACGCCTCTGCCTTCACTGGGTCTCTGCTGAGGCGCTTCTCTGTACCACGTAGGCTGGGGAGTACCGCTTCAGGTTGCGCTGTGAGCGTAGGCATATTACTCACACGCAACAGTGGGATGGCATATCTGAGTACTCCCTTTACCTCGACTCTCTTAGTCTTTACCTCTAGAAGGTTTATGGCCTCTTGGTCCCTCCGTGACCTAGTCACCAACTTCTCATTTCTGTACGGTAGTGTATCCAATTGCCAGAGCTTCTCCACTTGGTTAAAGAGCTCAGCTGCTGGGGAGGTGGTGGACACAAACAGACACTGCTGTGAGCGGTTGCACTGTTGGAGAGACTTGACTGGCCCTTGTAGTGTCCAGCCAAGCCTAGTCTTTACTGCAGCTGGGCCCCCTGGTGGACCAAGACGGACTGGCTCAATAGGCGTCACCAGGTGTGGACAGTCTGAGCCTATCAGGAGAAGTGGGTGGGCGTCTGTGAACGGCTGCAGGGGGAGTGTCTTGAGGTGCTTATATCTGCGCTGCAGTCCCTTCACTGGATAAGAATGTTCAGCCAGACCTAGCTCCCCTGCAGTGAAGGCCCTCTCAATCTTAAATGTCTTTGTTGGCTGGCTAGCTGGGGAGATCTTAAATTCCACTGATGAACCATGTAGAGTCCTCAGATCTTGTCGAACTGTTCTCAGGGTAAGGCTCTCTGGAGTTCCCTGAAGTTGCAGCCTCTGAGCAGCCTCCTGGAGAAGGATTGTCCTCTCTGAGCCATCATCTAATATGGCGTATGTCTCCAGAGTGTGGTTGCCATTCCGTAGTATCACCTTACTGACCTTCAGAAGGACCTGATTGCAGCCCGCACGACGATCCAGGTACAGAACATCAGTTGCTGGCTTCAACTCTGCACTGGTGCCATTCCCTGCCGCACGTTCATTCCTGCCAGACCGGAGATTGACATCATGCAAGGCTTCCAGGTGTTTCCCTTTGCACATTTTGCATAGGACTCTCAACCGGCATTGGGCGGCCTGGTGGTGCCGTCCACAGCGCCAGCAGCGATTATTCGACTTCACCCAGGTCGTCTTCTGTTCCTTGGTCAATTGCTTGAAGTTCAGGCACTGGTCTAGGAAGTGTAGCGTATTGCTGCAGTAAGGGCAGTAGTGTCTGGGTTTATCTGGGGCCTCTTGGTGATCTGAAGCCTCGGCTGCACATCCCTGGGGTGCCGTGTCGTGTGCAGTACCATGCAGCACGTTCATGGTCTTCCTAGTGGCTCTCTTATCTTTGTCGCCTTCCCTCCTTGGCCCGCTTCTCCCTCTCTGAACGTCCTCTATTTTATCAAGCCTGTCTCCGCCCTCTTGAATTTCCAACTCATACTCCAGCCACTCTGCAAAGTCCATCAGTGACGGGATTCCCGCCTTTCTCGCGTGGAGGTGTCTGCGAAAGGTGGCACGGAGATCTTGGGGGAGCTTCTTCATTAATCTGGCCACATGAGACCCACACTTTAGCTCGATGTGCCCTTCTTCACCCAGTTGCTCCAGCATCCCGACTAGAGCTCGGACTCTCAAGGCAAACCTCCTGAATGCCACTGTGTCACCCACCCGGACAGCGGGCTCCTCCATGAGCTCTGCGATCCGCTGTAGAGACAGCTGGTGGGGCTGACCGTAATGTTTGGTCAACGAGGTCATGGTGTCGGAGTAGGGGAATAAGGAGTTGGTGTATGAATCAGCTATTAGGAGGGCCTCTTCAAACTTGAGGTGGTCACAGAGCACTTGGTACTTGAACATCTCCGTCGCGTCAGCAGGAAGGATATTGTCAAGTGCAAGCTTCAATCTGGCAAACTCTCTTGGGTCGTCGCGTGTGAACTTAGGGATCGAAGGCGTCGGGCCCCTGTATATCTTCTCATTACTGTTTGGCTGTGAGGCTAGCCGTTGTGGGGGTTGTGGGGGTGCGACCGACTGTAGCACACTATCATATTGGTCAGCATCTGATAGCATGGATGGAGCTGGGGACAGGCGTGCTTCCAGCTGCTGCAGACGTTCTCTAAGATCCTCCACAAGACTAGTGGGCTGCACAGAGGGAGTGGGCTGAACCCTTGGGGGCTCATCAGCATCACTGGGAAACGTTACTGGTGGGGGAGGCAACGGCCAGTCGTCATCTGGTGTAGTGGCCTGGACTACAGGCGGGCGGTGCAGCACCCTTCGTGGGTGGGTCGGTACAGCCTGTGAGGGGGGTGGCGGTGGTGGTATCGGCAAGCTATCTTGTGCTACTGGCTGTGGATGACTGTCCTGTAGATGATGTGGCAGTGCAGACTGCAAGCTTGGTGGTGCGGCGCTACTCCTGTCCATCTGGCGTTTCATGTCTGTCACCATCAGCTGCAACCTCCTATTATCCTCTTGTATGCGCTGCAGCACATCCATTATGGCAGGTGGGCAATGATATGGTTGTGGTGTGCTCACATACACAGGTGGTGCAGCTCCTATGTGACTGGGAAGTGTCCCCATGTAATCAGTAGGGCGCTGGGTGGTGGGTGTCATCTCGGCAAATCCCTCTCTCTCCCTATCCCAGTTAGACTCCTCTCTCACGGCAGAAGCATGTCCTGTGTAGCTAGCAACCTGCGGTAGGGCGTACCCTTCATATTCTTCCATCCATCCAGGTTGGCGCACTCTGCGGCGTGGACGAACATCTTCACTTGGGGGAACATAAGCCATTTTCACTTCGTAATTACCTTATCCGGCTCGAAGGACCATTTGTAATAAAGAGTCTCATAAAAAGATGACTGGCTTCTCTGTATCGCAATCGCGAAATGTGCGTCGGTCAGAACGCAGTTCTCAAGGTTCCCCCAAGACAAGGATGAAACAGTTGATCAGGTTATGGCGCTTTAATTCAACTGAAAGTCACCCTTACAAATATGGTTGTTCAGGTGTGTATGTGTGGTTCTGAAATAAGCAGAAATAATAATAACCATTAATAACAAAATACACAATAATAATAATAATAATTATCTTTAGCATCTCAATTGGTTCCTCAAGCAAATTACACAATCACCAGAATTATGTGTATATCACATAAAGATAAGTGAGAAAGAAAAGAGACGGTATAATATAAATAAATGACCGTTCGTGTCATTACTGTTGATAATTAGCACCCTTAATCATTACCAAGACACGCTCATTAGCACCAGATATAAACCTAAATCTAACAGATAACAGGTAGCAGCACAATTAAATGCATTTGGTAATCAAACATAACTCAACTCACATTTCTCTGGACGCACATCGAATAACAACCAACTAATTCAGAGCAACAACTTTGTCCACACTCTTTACAAATAACACTGCTCCCGACTGTCTCCACTTCTCTCTCTCAAACCCAGCAGTACACTGCTTTACCGGGCGCGGCAGCGCCCCTAGTGGTCGGGCAGTGTTCATCACCTGCTCTGTCATACAGTCTTCAGAACAACCATGTTCCCATACATGCACAGTGGCATGTGCCCAAACTGGGACATTTGCCATTTTTCTAGCGACAAAACTGTGTATTTCAGCCCAATACAATTATTAAATTGATGGCAGCTATTTCATGTAGCATTAAATGACACAAGAAAAGCTTAAAAAGGCAATCAGCATTAAAATGCAGAGATTGAAACAAAGTCAACATTTTATTCTACCAATTAGGCTGTACCCTCCTGCTGTATGTTGTGTATATTCATAGTATATCTAGACTTTTTTCTGGCTAGGACTTCAAGAAGAATAACACCTGCAATTTGCGCCAGGCTTTATCTGATCTGAAGCTGTTCACCACCTTGCGAAAACGGCATTTTGACACTAAAACATACGTACATAGACTAAAATTTGAATTTGTATACATATGGAACACTAATGTGAAGCTACCAAGTGATATAAAAACCTCAAACACTAAAAGCATAATGTACCCACCCTTTAAGATAAGTATGTAGACAGTAAATTGGGAAGTAGTACTGAAGGATCCTTGAATTCTCAAAATTGGACAAATCTGACTTCAATATTTTATTTTTGAAGGAAGTTAGTTTCTACAAGTGTGTCTCTCATCAGTTAATATTTGTAGATTTGTAGATTTTTGCAGTGTTTCAATCACAGTTTGTCCAAAATGGAAAGAGATCTCCAGTTTGTCTCTACACTGTATTTTACTCATTTTCCAGGGTCAGTTGTGTTTCGTGATACAAACAGAGAAGCCAGACATCAAACATCTATTTAAAGACGGGAGGAGCAGACAGTGTAACCTCATCCTCACACTGGTCCTCATAAAGACAGGAGAACAAGAACACATAAACACTCAGTGACACACTTTGTCACAGAATAAAGCTTTGTTTTTTCCTTGCTCTCAGTAATCAGATTGTATAATGAGACAGAAAGACCCAACCAACCAAACCAGGTAACAATCAGTCCACAGTCTACTTAGAGCTGCAACAAAACAAGACCTTTGAGGACGTCATCTTGGTGCTTTTGGAAGCTCACAATCTCCTGACAATTTAATTGAAGAGCAAATCAACGGATTAACTGACCATTAAAATAATTGTTAGTTGCAGCCCTATTATTATTATCATTATTATTATTATTGTTGTTTCTTTGGTTCAACCATCCCACTGTGAAATAACCAATAAAACCTGCACACTATTATAAGTTCAATTAGCTCCCAGTAAAAAAAGCCTTAAAGACACAGGAGCTTAAACAGCCCGTTTCAGACAGAGGCTGAACTGGGGGGCTTCATAAAAGGACCAACTTTGCTGGAAACCAAGAAGAGATATTCCAGTAGAGCCTCAGAATATTAATAAAGAGGTGAGAAACTTTGAATGTGAAAACCAACTCTGTACATACACCATTCTACACAGACAAAAGGAACATCTCTTTTTTCTTTCTACAGTTTTTCTCTTTATTGAACCTGGACAGGACCAACTAGTCTTCTGGCTTCATACTGTTGAATAACACCAACAACAAGCAGCTCTTCTTCCTGTTTTCTTTCAGCAACAAACTTTTTTTCCCCCTTCTTTTTAAACTTCCTTCTTCCTGGATTCTGTTTCTGTGCTCAGATTTTATTTAGCTCATCTGCCTGCTGATTTAAAACAAATTTAGTTTTTGATCCTCGTGAAAACACTTTACTTGTTGTGATCTGAGTAGAGTTTATGTGGCGGCCAGAGAGGACAGAGGAGGGTTTATTTAGTTCATTGACCTCATTCATGGCCTTTCCTTCTATCTTTCCAACACACACCCACACATGTTTGTTTGTGTGATACAAAGCTTGTTGTTGAAGCAGGAGGGAACATCCACATTGTCTCTGAATGCTCCATGAGCTTTGCCAGTTTCCCAGGATTTCCATCCTCTGCGTGGGCACGTAGGCCGCGAGCTGAGCACACATAGTCTGAAAGTAAACGGGCAGCGATGCCGGACGCTCGGTTTGTCTGGTTCTCCTCAGACACAGAAGTCCTCCACAAACAGGGATTTAGAAATGAATGACGTCCGTTTGTGTCAGCACTTTCTTTGACCTGGGATGGCGTGTTTATTCGTCAGCTCCGCCCAGCTAATTTGCACAATTGAGAAAATCAGGTAAATGCAAAGACCCGAGGATCAAGATATACAGCAGATCACATGTTAATACTTTCTAAGGGCCAATGATGTTTTTTAGTCAAATTTGTGGTTTAGTCAAATTTAAAAAGGGGTTAAAATATGAAAATAAACATATAAATAACTTGCACACATTCTTTTTTTGGTGGACCCAGCATCAAATTCCTGTTTTAATCCATTTTGAGAGAATATATTAGAGGATTATGGTATAAATGTCTAAAAAAAAACTTTGCCAAAAGTTTGGCATGATCTTACATTATAACTTTTTAAATAAAGGTAATGGAATACAATTGTTCTAAATATTACATTTAACCTGGGGAATCATGTCAATCAGGAACTATTTCCATTCTTGAAAATAAAGTTATTTGTGTAAGTCAACTTTTCAGGAGCATTCAGTCTTACTTTTGGTTTAAAAAAAAGGTGCAAATGTCATTTCAAATGTCATAAAACCAACAAAAATACTAAATGTACATTTTAACAAACCTGACAACCAGAAGTAGTTTTTTAGTTATTATTAGACAGCCTCTCTATAATGCCAATTAGAGAGGACTCAAAACACAATTCGGACCAGCATCTCAGAAAATCTAAATGTGCTCAGGAGAAATGGGCATCGGGCAGCAAAGGAGAAATGACACCAAACTAAATAGTCAAATACATAAATAAATTTTCTTGCAGATTTAATTAGGAATCCACCTGTATGGTAAGTATCTAATGAGTATTAGTTATTCATGTTAAATGTATATGTTTGGTTAGAATGCTTTAATCTAATTAAGCTATAATTAAACTATCTATTCTTATTTTGTTTCAGGTGGTTCATTTAACTCTCCGTTCTCTTTTCTTAACCAAAACAATAAAATGGTCACAGAATAACAATAATAATAGTAATATCAAAACATTCAATTAATTCAAAAACAAACTCTTCTGACAGGCTCAGGGCTTAGCTCACCACTTCAGTCCTGACTGTAATTTTCTCTGCAGGAACCAGCCGGGCTGAAGACTGAAGATCTCAGGAGATGAAGACAAGGACGAGGACAAAGAGGTTACAAGGTTATTTTCAATCATTAAAAATCGAATGAGACAATTTCACACAGGTTACATAAATCAGGGCTCTCACATTTCATTAAAAGCTTGGAGTGAGATTACATCTGTTGGGGCCAAAGCAACTTCAAATTCTGTGCGTTTTGGCCACAGAGGCCCCCGCAGTCCCATCCAGCTCTCCTAATTATTTTTACTGCTTACAAACCAGTTCAATTTTACAGACTGTTCACAATTGACAAGTAGAAATAGAAATGAAAATAATGGGTTAATCCAATAACAAACAAATTCAGTCAAATAAAATAAATTGTTAGTTATACTTAAAACTTTAAAAAAGGATCAATAAGAACTCTTTTCCCCCAAAAATGCTTTAAAACCCCACGTTTAAACAGTGAAACTTGAGTTTCAGGCCTAAAACGCCACTGTTCATTTTTTTGGTCTATAAACGAAGCATCAGTGAAGGCCTGACTACAAAACTCATGGTCTGCCACTGAGGTAATAAAACAAACATTAGGAAAATTTTAGTGGTTACCTACCGTGATAATGTGATGTTGCTCTTCCACTTCCAACTCTTCTGCAACCTGTGCATGTACGCATTCAGAGTAGTCTACTTGCGCATTCATGTTACGTGCTTGCAGCAGGGGGGACACTTATTTACCGAATTTGCCCAGCAACAACAAATACTATTTTCTGATTGCCTGGTAAGTCGCTAACTCTGGACCTAGTCTTGCTGTTCATTGCTGTATATTATTCATTTCTGTATATTATATATAGATTTCTGTGCGGCGGGCTTTATCAGGTGTGGAGTGTGAACCGGTTGAAATGTGTGTCTCACAGTCAATGCTTGAGACTTGAGAGCTTTGCATAAATTTTGCTTCAGTTCACAAAATATCATGGTAGTCAAAGCATAACAAAATACAACTTTTAACATGAACTCATACTGACTCATACACAGACTGACTTCTGTAAACACACACTACTCAAAATAGCTGCTACTCAGTTTAATATTCAACCACAGGCCTAACACCTAGTAATTCAAGTTGGTAGCCATAGACATATAAAGAATAGACGCCGCAGCGACCGCTACTGCCTATTGGCGCTGACGAGACGTGGGGCCGCCATCTTGGACCGGTCACCCGCTCCACTCAGTGTAATGTGTTTGACAGGCGCAATGAACTGTCAGCGCAGTTAATCAATCATAACTCACTGAATACTAAACTGATTTTCACGCGGTTTCTTTTGCTGCAAACGTCATACATGTAGCTATGATACAGGACACATGGTTTGACGTATTTTAATATTCATAGTGGGTTTAACAGTAATTGAAAAGTCTTGATATATGATGTATTCGGTATTTAGCAAAACACTCACTATACACACACGTTAAAATATAGATAGAGGCAGAAGCAGATCGTGGCAGTAAAGTCAGCTGTTTTAATAAGTTGAAGAAACAAAATCGGGCTATATACATATATAAACAATATATGGACACATTATATACCTGCAGTATATATAACAATATGATCATATGAAACACAGAGACAACCAAAGACAACAAGTTGTAGTGGTGGTTGTCGATGCCAAACTGTGTCTCCTCAACGTGTTCCCCAAGCAGAAATACATCCTCCGTGCCAATCTCCTCCGGGACAATGTGGGTGACCGTTGACAGCTTTGGAGTTGTGGCAGCTTGGCGAATCACCCTCTCTGCAACTCTCAGCACCTTATGATAATAACAATAATAATAATAATATTAATAATAATAAACAGTGCTCAAAGACACTTTACAGAATAGAGAAAATAAAGACAAAGAACAAAGCAACTTTAATATACAAAGATTCCAATATTTTAAAAAACAAGATAATTAAATCAAACCTTCACTGTGCCTTGTGATGGAACTTGTGAATAGGTTTGTTTGCAAACTCTTCTACAGTCAGATGTTCTGTATTTTTCTAGGTAAGGTGGGCATGAGACATGACAGGTATCTTACTGTTGTTAGGATGGATTACATGTGACTAATACAGTCTGTGCCACCTGTGTAAAATTCACTGGTCAATATACTACCAGTAATATTTGTTTTATTTGTACAATAGCATTCTTTTGTCAGTTGTAAAGTCTGTGTTATGGAAGATGACTCATAAAGTCTCAGTTCATAGCCGGGTGAGCACCGGCACTAAGCAGAGCCTAGCTAGCTGGCTGTCACTGGTGGACATAAATACAGTAAAATAATATTCTATTTACAAAATACAAGCAATAGTGATGTTCTTACTTGTGAAAAGTAATCCTCCGAGCCCGGTTCTCAACAGTCCGCCGATTGGCACAAGAATATGCAGCGCAATGCTCTGGCATCTTTCTTCTCTCGTTTACTCTGCTTGTAGGTAACTCGCAGAATGACCGGTCCAAGATGGCCGCCGTATTTCTCGCGCACCAGCAGTCAATGCGGCGTCTATTCTTTATATGTCTATGTTGGTAGCTAACAATTGCTAACGCTAGCGCCGTTAGCATCAACGATCGCTAGCGCCGTTAGCATCAGCGGTCGCTAGCGTCGTTAGCATCAACATCGCTAGCGTTAGCGCCGTTAGCAGCGGTTGCTATCGTTAGCGATTACTACTGTTGCTAATGCTAGCGCTAACGTTTTTTTCTTTTTCTTTAAATTCACTCTGTCGGTTAGTAAGTTCATATTTACATAAAAACAAGCTTATAATTAATAACTCACCAAGACTTCCTTTGGCATAAAGCAGCAGAATTGTGACTGCTTCATGTTTTTTTCTCTTTTCTCAGGGTTTGATGACTCTGCTCTGCTCTGTCGGTCGGTCCGATGGAAAGAGAGCGAGCCGCAGCTCAACATAGCCTTATAGGCTATAGGCCTACTCAGGGAAGCTGGTTTAATTTTTGTATTAATACAGTTAAACATTAATTTAACAAATGTAATATTCACAATCATGTAGAAAATCACATATATTCATCTTCCAATAATTAAGTTTTCAATTGTTTCATCAAATGTATTCATCTGTTGTCAAGGTTTTGGTGGCCAGGATATGATGCTGCTTTTAAAGATATTTTTTTAAGATATGTTTTAATTGCTCATCTTGCCAACCCTTATTTGTCACTGACCTATAAACCACAGATTTTTGACACATAGCAATCAAATATAAATTAAAAGTCAGGGACAGTAATGAATAAAATGGAATAATATTCAACAAATGAATCAAATGAGCAGCTGTTTTTCATTATTGCTAGATGCTTACATTTTTCCACATAAATTGAAAAAGAAATGGCACATTGTTAGTTTCTTTATGAATGTGTGGTGGTTTCTCCCCAGCAGACAATTAAGTCGTAAATAAAAAGGTTTAATTTGCTGAATCAGCTAAATATTGACAAATGAACAGCAGCAATTACAAAATGTGTGTAATATTAATTATATTTCAGAGAGGGGCAGACTTTACACATGCCTCTGTACATGGTTCTCAAGAGGTTGCTGTTTCCTGTTTCCAACTGAGAGTCAACATTAGATTTTTTTTAAAAAAACATGACCATAATTGTAACCTTAACCAACTACTTATTTAATCCTAATTATCCTAATTGTGATGTTTCCCTAAACCTAACCTTTAGTGATGTCATATTATTATATTCCAGCAGAGATGTGTAACAGTTTGGAAAGGCACAGACAGACGGTGTGATCCTGCTGGGACTGTACAGTTAATGTGCCAGAAAATAGGTGATAATTATCTATGTGTTCACAATGAGCGATCCAAAACTGAATTAATGTTAATATGAAAGTATGAGTGAGTGTAGCTTTAAGGATATGTTTAAAAAGTAGACTTGAATGGATGTTATCTTCCTGTGTGAAGCTTTTGTGCTCTGACAAATGCAAGTTGGCCTAAATTTTGAATGAAAGTTTGAAGATATACACAAATTTGAAATTTGAAATTCAGCTACAGTAACAGACTGCCAGTGACGTGAAGTGGTGCGGTCTGTTTTTGGGTCTTGCTGCAGAGTTTTGGAGATGTTAAAGGTGAAATAAAGCAGACTTAGATGAAGTTGTGTCAGCTGCAGGTTAAAGTGTGCGTGCATGTGTGTGTGCATGTGTGTGTATGTGTCAGCTGGATATCGTAACCGCTCCAACTTCCCATTTCTGTAAAATCAACACACGCACTGTTGTTACACTACATCACACCATATTACATCAGCACTCTCACATTCACTCACACACACACACACACACACACACACACCTGCTGACTTTATGCTGTTTTTTCTAGTTAAGTCCAGTCAAACTACACTAACCGGTCACTCCACTCATAGACATAAGGGAATTTTTGAGGTTTTTTCACAATGGACATGTGACTGGACTCACGTACTGCACGGTAAAGCTCCCACCCACCGCTCATCCTCAGTGGAGTGTTCCAACAAACACTTAGTTAGGTTCATGCTGGGAAGCCGATGAGAGATCATTACATTCAACTGACACACAAGTGTCAGAGCTCCATTTACCAAACATCCACTACATCAGAGGTTCAGTAAGACTGCAAAAACTCCAGATACAGTGATCTAGTGATTTACAGTGATCAGCTGGAGGCTTTATGTGACCCCATATGGAAAAGAAATAGAAAAAAACATATAAGAAGTTCCCACCACTATGTCTCATATTTGATAAATTCTTGAAAATGTCCACTTTTGCTTTTTTTTAATACAAGACAATAAAAAGAATGATCTATGAAACAGTGTATTATGTATGTGATTTATAAGGAAAGTGCATGTTTTTTATGTGTAAAGTGTATAAAATATAAAAGGAAACTATGCTTTATTTATCAGCCAATTAAAATTCCCATATCAGTGTAAAAAAACTGAATAGGTTACATACATTAAATATAGGTTTTTTTGTATGTGAAGTGCATATGATGTCATGGTAAACTATGCTTTCTTTGTTTTTTCTATAAGATTTTTATATGTGAGCCAGTTAATAACATAAGTCTTGTACATTTTTTATTAAATCCAGCTTGTTTCCAAATTATATAAACTTCATATTATACAGATTTATGAAGGATCTTGTGGTTTGATGGTCATTCAGATAAGAGATACAAATTTTATAAGATTTATCTACATCTTTTCCATATGGGACGACTTCAGCTGGTTCAGTGTTGAGGTTCGTACCTCTGTGTGTTTTAGACCTCTCCTTGTGACCACTGTCTCATTGCAAACCAAACACATCCTGCTTCTCTTGGGCAAAATTTGAAGATGAGTGCACTAATCTGTAAACACAAACTATTACTTTAACAACATACAGCCATCTCCTCTTCTGTGGCTCATCCTGACCTCTGACCTCCCCTCTGGCCATTGTCCTACAAGGCTCAACGATGAATAACAGTAGGATGATCATTGCAGATGAGTTACAGTATCATGCCACACTTTATCTTTTCCATGGTAACTAAATAGTGTGTTACTTATCTGTCTATCGGTCAACACAGCTGACCCTCTATGGGTTGAGACAGGAAAGGGGAGGTGCAGCAATTTCAGTGTTTTAAACCAACATGAGCGTAGTTAGTGGGATAACTTTGTTTAATGCAACAGTAAACACAGATTTAGCTCAAAATACAGATTCAGAGTAATCCCTCTGTACTTTGACTACTTATATAAATAACATGAAAGCATAGTGCGATATATGAAAAACTATATTAGAAGTATTCTGTGATGTAGGGAGAAAAACAAAAAATCTGATTGCAAAACACAGAAAATGTTACGCAGAGGAAAAAGTCCTTCTGCAGAATGAATGATACTGGAGCTGCTGTTGTGTCACTTACTTAGTTTACTGTGACTAATTTATCTGCAGCTGTGTTTTAAGTTTTAAGTAACGTTATAAACTCCAACCCAAACAGTTTATTTAAAAGGATGCCCCATAAAATGTTATATACAGGACATTAGCAACTGTTAGATTTACGATTTTCCAGTTCAAGTATAATTAATTGCTGTGGAAAGAACAGTGTAGAGTGTCTGTTTTATCAGTTATAGCCTAGTGCACATAATCATGAAACTCATTTTAAACTTCATGAATGTATAATGGCTTATTACAGAGCACTTTTATTGGGAGCACTGGCTTGTGTGGGTAATCTTTCCACTCATGTGCAACTGTTTCAAAATACTTCCATCCAAGTTGTATCAGTATACTGCAGAGTACGTTTTCATGTTAATGCCTCAAAACAGTCTCTTCTGCAGAAATCTGATGCATTAGTTTCTTCATTGTTGCCGTCATTACCTCGTTTCCACACTGTTCTTTACCAACATGCACACACAAACTGGCATCAAACTTCTCCATTTGTTGGTGCTACAGCTCCATCTACTGGATTACTTAAGGTACAACATAATAAAATGTGTATTATGAAGGACAGTTTAATTCTGAAAGTAATGAACTGACTAAAGACTTGAAAACAAATCTCCAATTGTATGGTCTGATAGTATTCTTATTTAAATTGTGCAGATATGATCAAAATGTTTAGAAAGATAGTTGTGATGTCATAAATCTTGCTCTTTGGTTCAGGTGTTAAACATTTAATGGGAACATATTCAGCTTGTTGTGGTTTTCTGTTATTAGTATCCTGTTCTGATGTCAGATGTTAAAAGATTTAGGGTGAAATCAGAGAAACTTAAACTCTGCAAGTCATTCTTCACAGTGAAACTAAAACTTCAAGAACGTTCTTTTAACAGGCAGCAAACAGCACAGATCTGTTCTAGCACAGAGATATTAGGCCAGTGAAAGTCCTGCCAGGGTCAACACTGGATTACAAAAAGTTACAGGAACTTTATAATTTTCCCCTAGGTTTGCCTCTCCTCCATGACGTATATTAAAGCTCTTAAAACAGTGGTTCCCAACCTGGAGGTTTAATTTAAACTGTCATGAGGTTAACAGAACACAAAACAGGTTTCTGTTTTTTTTCCTCAACCATTGCTGTATTTTCAATTACCGTCCACAAGCTTCTAGTTTTCCGTTATCTGGTGGATACTGTAGTGTGTGACGAAGTACAGACAGGGTTCACAAGCCAAAAAGTCTGGAAAGCACTGTTGGACTCAAGTTTTAGATAATCTGCTAACAAACCAAGCATTCAAAATCTTATTAAAATCAGCTATAAAACTGAAACCGTGTGGATAAAAACCTTAACTTGGTTTGTCTTTTTAATCGAAACCTTTCCAGAGGTTAGATCAACTACTTGATATTTTTTAATTAACAAAAAACAGCCTTTTCCCCCCACATGCATAAAGAACAGTCAGTTGCATTGCATGAAATTCTAACTTTGCGCCCCCCTCTGACTGCCATAGATAATGAAATGTTAAACACAATATACATTAAAAATACATACAAAAGACAAAGTTTATTTCAAAGAGGAATTTATTCAAGTTTAAGGAGAACAATTGTGATAGTGCAAGCTTTGCTAAAATAGTTCTATAAATATATAAAATTTATTTTACATTGCACAGTAAAAACAGGTTCAAGTCTAAAACCCATAATATAAAAAAACAGAGCATACAACTTTAAAATGTACTTTCCCCCTTAAAGGTCAACTTAAATCATATAAATATTATATTTTAATAGGTCAACTTTTGAAGCAGCACATTGTAGTTTCTGATTTGTGTCAAGTTTTAATTGCAAGTTAAAGTGTTTAGGTCTTGGTTAATGGGTTTTTTCAAGTTAGTGAAAAGTTTTGGGACAAGTTCATGATCATTTTAATGTAAAACACATGAAATATTCCCCTCAGTCATTGATACCAGTGCAACACTCAGGGACCGTCCTACAACTCACAGCATCCTGCGAATCTCTACCAACTCGAGGGAAATATCTGGCTCGTTAGCTGCTAAATGCTCCACTATATTCACCAGCTAGTCTACAGATAACTGTCTGTTTTATGAAGCCACTGTACACTACAATGGCTTCATAAAACCGTCCTCCCCATCAGTTGTTTCAGCAAGTGGAAAAATAATAAGTCTGTGTAAAGAGGATAAAGTGACAGGGCTGTTAAGGAACTGTGCAGGACGAGAACAAAAAAAATTACACACTGCCTTATATTTATGTTTAAGCGTCAGATGAAAATCAGCTGAACTCTGATCTGTGGGCCCTCTGTGTCAGACTAACTGTGGCTTAGGTTATTTGCATCATTGCACGGCTCTGGTCTGCAGCATTTGGTTAAGAGCAAGGGCAGAACTGCAGATTTGACAGGAGGAAACAGACACTGATGTGCACGACTGCAAACAAACAAACATTCAAACATTCATTTAAAAGTCATAATTTGTGTTTTTTCCTTTCAAGAACAGAGCTGCCAGAACAAGTTAGAACAGCAGGGTTGTGAAGAAGGCGCCATCTGATGGCCAATCTGTGTAATTTCATTTAAAGTGAGGTGAAAGAACAACTACAGGATGATTACAAACCTTATTCCAACTCTAAAAATGACTTCATATACAATTTAAACCATTAATTTACTGCCACTAGACTTTGACCACTGATATAATAAAGTTGCTTTCTCTGTTTAACTGCTATCAGATCAAACAACTTTTATTACCTGACCACAACATTTTGTTTTCGAGGGGCAGTGACTGTGCATTTCCCCCCCAAAACTTGAGGTGGATAACTGCTAGCTTTTTATAAAGTGCTGTGAGGAAGATTAAACTCCACTGCTTCTTCATTTTCAATGTTTTCTAAGCTCAGCTGTAACCAGACAGCCTGGAGGTTCATGTTCTGTTATTTCTTTTAGACAGAAAGATGAATATTTACAGCTTTTGGCACATTGAAGTAGAGTCCACAGAGTCCTTGAGTCCACTGCATCTCACTTTTCTCCATATTTTCCTTCCTCAGCTGTGATATTGTGTCTTAATATTGAGGTTGGATGAACATAAGAGGTTGAGTGAGAACTCTCTGTTTCAGACATGAATTTTGAAGTTTTTTGGCACAAGTTAAATGTTATGAAGCTGATTACAGTCCCCTGCTTCTCAGTTTCTCAGGCACTTTGAGCTCAGGTGAGAGTAAAGCATAGATTTAAGCAGTTTCCTCTCTGTGTCGCTGCTTTGGATGTCATCAGCAAGTTAAAAACCTGCCAAATGTTAATACACATCTATATCCATTTTCATTGTTTAAAACAGCAGTGACAGATTCAGATGCGAATCCCCTCGAAGTTGTAGAAGTTCACTGTTCGATGAGTTTTGGTGATTTTCCGTCATAGAAATAAAAGCAAGACAGGAAATGATGTAATGTGATGTCACTCACAAGTCAGTTCTCATCTTTTTAGTTGGTCAGGAGGAAGATGATGATGCCCGTCAGCAGCACCATCATCATCACCACAGACGTCAAGAGGAAGGCTCTGCACGCCGGCCGGCCCGTAAGTCTGAACAGGGCTCCGCCCATACCGCTCGCATCTCCGTGACCCGTGGCCGGTGGGCTGGGAAGCCCCACATCCAGACTGCGGTTCATTGATCTCAGAGATATCAGCGACCTCTGACCCCACCGCCGCTGACCTTCAGACGAACTTTTCGAGAAAGAAGATTGTCATTTATCAAAGTAAGCTGCAAATGTTATGATTTATATAATTTTTTAAAAATGAGATTAGTTTAACGGTTTTTTAAACTGTATATAGGCAGTTTTGCCCGTTCTTAGCCCCAAAAGACCCTGAATTGTATGGCAATAGTGTGAAGAAAAACCAAGTTGTGATTTTATTCAGTACATGCAGCGAGATGAATTCTGATGAGCCTTACAATAACTGATACGGTTCAATTCCCACCAAATTTAGCAGCAAAACCAATATGCTCCTAGAAATCAGACTTTCAACCTGCAGTTTGTCTGTAAAACTAAGCCAAAAATCTGATTATCATTAATGTTCAAATAAACCTACTTTTAAATCAACAGTTGTAATTATTCTTGTCTGCCACTGCAAGAAGTTAGTTTCATATTACTGATATCTTCAGTGTAGTTAATCAAACTTCTCACCAACAGGACTCAGGCTGAATAAAACATAATTCACGTGGGAACAACTGTTCTGAAGGCTGAGAGCATTACGTTTAATTTAACATTTATAGATAATAAAATGACCTGTTAGGTATCAGATGCTTAACATTTGACATGTAATGGTTATAACTGAATTTGGCCCATGCGCTGCTATTTGCCTAACTCTGTTTTAAGGATTAATATTATGGAGTCTTATAACTGTGAGGAAAGGAGATGCGAGTACAGCTTGTATTCACAGAGCTTTGAGAGAACACTGGGGAGGATTTACCAGGACAGAAGAAGAAAATCTTGGGTACTACTAACTGACCTTTTGACCTGCAGCTTCCCTTTGTTGCGTTGGAAGCGGATGCTGTAGACTCTCTGCATGGCGGCCGGGAGGTAGGACAGCACATCCGAGTCCGTGGTCAGCTTTGGGAGGCCGAGCGTTGGCAGCGGCGTGAAGCTGCGGCACAGCGGGCACTGGATGGCTTCGGGCTCACGTGACTTGACGTTGATGCGTGCCAGGCACTCCAGACAGAAGGTGTGCTTGCACTGAAGCATCTTGGGACAGCGGAAGACGTTGTTGAACTGGCTGAAGCAGATGGCACACTCCAGATCTGGGCAGCTTTCCTCGGAGCACTGCGAGAGGAGGCGAGACGGGTGGAGGTCCGGGGATGGGACGATGATGGACACCTGGGAGGAGGAGGGAGCGTCGGGGGTAGGGGTGGGGGCAGCGTAGGGGTTAAGTAGCCTGGATGCAGGAACTGGAGTCTGAGATGAAGATGGAAGTGGTAAGGTTATGCGGCCTGAGCTGGGAGACCGGTCCAGGTTTTGAGCTCCATCTTGCTCTGAGGATTGATAAACTGAGGGGATATTTCTCAAGACTGTCAGAGAACTGTGACCTGTATGGATGAGTGGAGGAGAGGTGGCTGACAGAGATGAATTATGGGAATTGTGACGTTCAGGGGCTGAAAACGGAGGTGCAGTGGGAGTAGTGGCATCACGAGGATGGGAGTTCAGGTTTGTATCACTGTAGGGATTCATGACTGGAGGACAGCAACGTTTAGAGGAAGAGGAGCAGGGTGAAGCTCTTCGGAGGATGTGGAGCTGTCAGGTCAGCAAGAGGCATCAGTCACATGGAAGATGGAGGGACGATGTAATGATGAAGATGCACCTCAGATGGCCTCAGTCTTCAGACACTCAGAACTGTTGATGGAAAGACATCATTAATACACGGCAGGCCAACAGGATAGACTCAGTGGAAGCTAGTATTATAATATGTGACCAAAAGTATGAGGACAGTTTCTTCATTCCTGATTTGGTCTCAGCTCTTTAGTTCCAATGAGGGGGGGTTCCCAGTTTGGTGCAGCACCTTTAGAATGACCTAAAGGCTGCAAGCTGCCTCTCATCTCCCACTATCAGTTACGGTTTTTCCATTGTGCTGGTGGTGTTGGTGGGTGTAGTCGCACTGAAGATTTGGCACGTAGTAATGTTTTCTACTGTACGGCCTGACCAAAACAAATATATCTCTACACCTGTTTTTCAAAATGAGATAATAGCACCGCCAACACATTTCCTATAATGTCTTCACAATCAAAAGCCTTCTGCTGTCTTAGTGATGGAAAAATTTCACCATGAAGCCGCAGCAACTACAACTATTTGGTCAATACAAGAGTTGATAGTGTCTCCTCTTTCAGTTCAAGTTTTGGTTTTCAAAATTTCACTGTCTCCATTCTGACCTCAGAACGATCAACCTCCCGACTTCCTGTTCCAGTGATAATAACAATAACGGTGTGTCATACTCAGTTTACACTGCACGACAAGACAAATTTCATGAAACCCTTTCAAAATGACAGACGCACATTAAAAGTTCCACATAAACATCTAAAAACTATCAAAACCACCAAATGGCACCAATTTTACAAACGCATGTCATTTATCGGCAACTTTTACTTTAAATTCTGGTGGACATTTAAGACCATTAATTTTTCCTTTCAAGAAATGCAACATGTAATTTACAAGGTTAAAAAAGGACAGAAAGTACTTACAAGTATTAAAGTAAATTGCATCTCCATCTCCTCTAGTGCTAAACCACTCTGGACCACATTTACTCAGGTTTGTACAAATTTGGGTAAAACTGAAGCCAGTTCTGTCCCCGAAAGATTAACTCTGCGCTACACAACTCGATTCATTTTCCAGTCTAGCGAGCGTCAGGAGGACAGAAATTTGCATTGTCCGTTTTATTTACAAAGGGAAATAAGATGCAAAATGAGACGGCCTGCGCTGCTCTGACGCTGAGTAAACATCAGCAGGAATCACCTGGTGACTTAGAAACATCACCTCTGTTTGTGCTCTGTGGGTTTGCGGTCTGTCTCCTCACACAGAGACTGACATTTCCTGTTATAATGTGTTTTTCTGCTCTTGGCTCTGGCGTCATGGAGAGAGACGCCATGTTCAGTTCCTACATTCAGTGTGCTACTATTTAAAATGTAAGGATTAGTTGAGTTTTACACTCATAACGCAGTCAAATAAAATACAACCACAGAGCTGCTGTCACACCGTTTTAACATTAACTGAACATAAAATGGATTCCACTCCATTATTTGTTTAAATAAAGGGCAAGAACGAACATGCGTTTCTTCAAGAGGGAACAATCTTGAAGATTTAAAAAAAGTGCAGTACAATCCAGATGATCAATAAATACATCTTCTGAAATGAACACTTTGTTTACTGTATCCAAGCATGTCGCAGTAACAGGTTGTAAATGTAAGGACGAGTGCAGCCACGTGTGTATATGTTATGATCATACAGGTGTTTACTCCCTGTATGTCTTTTACTATAAATAAAAGACAACTGGTTCAGAGCTCAGTTATGCTAAAACCCAACAAAGAGTTTGTGCAGCCAGACTGAATCTGTAGTAAATGAGTTTGAATCAGACGTTTAAATCTGGTTCACAGGTTGTTGCCTCTATGAACTTCAAGGAAACTGGAGGAGATGCAAAGATTACGTTTTTAAGGCAGCCAATTATTCATATTTCTGTACGAGGTTCTGAGAAGTACAACTGAACTTGAGTTATATCAGTAGTTATACATTCATGATAATTAGTTTCTGGCAAAAATTTGATGTGAAACTTTCCCAATGTGCAGCATTAGAAAACTGAATGCCGGATACCGGGAAGTGTACTGCAATGATACAAATATACATATCTGAATAACAGCTGCATGTAAATCCATGTAGTTTAAGGACTTGCAGCAGAAAATGGCCTTGCATTGGTGCAATTCTCAAAATGTGAATATTTAAAAAGTAAAAAATAAAAACACACAAATAAAGTCTGTTATATCACAGTGGGCCAAGAGGAGCCAATTATAGTTATTTAAAGAAACATCATTGTTGTCTTTTGCATATTTTCTATTACATTCATTTGATTTTAAACATTTTAAAATTTCCCCTCTGATGTATAATTATATCTGATGATAGTCATTTCCTATTTTTTGCTTCAGGACTTCCTTTGTTCTGTAATACAACCAAACATCTCACTGTCAAACTGACCAGGTGAACATCACTGACAGAACTGTTAAATAGAAAAGGTGCAAAATAAATTAAAAAAAAGGTGTCTTAATATGTAAGGTATTGCTGAGGTTTAGGCCTTAAAATACACAATTACATGCCGCTTACATAAGTACACAACTTGAGCCTATACAGAAATTTTGAGACTTTATTTTTCATTGTAGCAGTTTCATAAGCTGGAGCATCTTGGTTCAAGGCCTAAACTCTCCTGCTTCTTTTGGGGGTCTCTTAAACATGCACAACTTCGAGAAAAACAATCTCATAGCCTAAAGTGTCATTTCAAGCAGTTCCTCAGTAACCAGGTCTGAGTGAGATGATTAAAGTGATAGCTCATGGCTCTTTCTCAGGAGGAGGCTGTAACAGGTTTAGCAGGTTTAACTTTAGACTGCTTAAATGTAAGTAATTAAAGACAAGATGAGTAAAAGACACCAAAGTCCATGCGTAGAATTACAATGTACAGCGTTATGTAAATTAAAATGTTACTAGAAATGATCACAAGCAGCGATTAAATTCAGTTTACATGCAACAACAAGCAACCGTTATTCTAAGCACACTCTTCCAGCATGAGGGGCAGACGCAAAAGGAAGTCACCACTAAATCAAATCACCATCTCAGTGACATCTGGGGTTGCTTTGTTGGAAATCATCCAAAGACACCATCAACAATAAGGTTTTAACTGCTTGTGTGCATTTCTATATAAAAGAGTGTTAACTGTTAAAGTGTAAGATTTATGATGGTGTTTCGTGCACATGCAGAAACAACAGCACCCTCCTCACCTGTCACAATGAGCGTAGATTGACGTCCTGCAGCACCTCAGACCGGACCGTCATCACATCGGTTTCCCTCCTGGAGTTCAGCTTCATTTGTCCCAGCTGTTTCTGAGCTGTGGCTCCTCTCTGTGTGTCTGCCCTGGGGTGTACCGAGCTGCCATTTGAATAGCTGAATAAAAACAAGGAAACGGTTTAGTCGAATCACCTGCTGGCCTCTTCATTTCCTGTCTGTATTTGAAGGTTAACACACCTGAAGAAAGTGACGCTGATTAACGGGGAAGCTCCCCTAAGAGACTGGGACACTGAAGCTCCTCACCTGGGACTAATTACTACTGCAGCTATCTTCATGTTCTCCAGTCTTACGATCCAATTTCATTATCGTCACCTTTGTTAAATTATTTAATAGTTGTTTTTTGCCTTAATCCAAATGGTAAAATAACAGCTTGAATTTCAGCAGTTTGCACCAAAACTGAAAATCTCCACGCTCAGTCACACTCTCAATAAAGTAAAATATGTTCCTATGAAATGCTGTGTGGCATCAAATGTAAAGTACCTCAAACTTGAACTGAAGTACAGTACTTGAGTAAATTTACTTAGTTGTTTCTGTTGAAAACATTTAAATCCAGTAGACAGTTTAACGCCAGCAGATGAGCAATGAGAGGGCAGCACTTTTATGCAGTAAAACTAAAAGCAATGATCAGACAGTATGTAATGACAAGATCACAGATCACTGAATCTGGTACGAAACCAACGTTGCTGCTGTGATAGAGACTCATCAATCACAAGGTAGCCACGTCCTCATCATACTCTGCTCTATCGTCTATTTTACTCTGAATGAGGCCATAATTTACAAAATGAACATCATGCTGGATTGAAGAAGACTTGCAACCATAAACTCATTAGTAAAGTGTTTGCTGAAGTAATAAATCAAGTGAGAACTAGGGTCATTCTCAGACCTCTTTTTGAAAGTAGTTTTCGCCCTCTGCTGGTCATTAGTGAGAATGCAGCTTTAAGGCACTGCAGCATTGGCTTCACTTTTCTGACCCGGAGCTTTCTGCTTTGGGGTCAAACCAACAGGTGACAGGAAGCTGCTCCCAGACGTCACTCAATTAATACTGCTGCTACTACTACTACCTCCTCTACTGCTACTAATAATAATAATAATATATTTTATTCATAATGCACTTAACATTTGAAGCAAATCTCAAACAGACAGATGAAAAAACTCTAGGCAAAAAACATAGGTTATAACATCATAAAAATAAGAGCATAAAAGCAACAACCAGCAAGGTTAAGTCAAAGGTTCTGCTAAAAATAAATGTGTTGAATACACATTTTTAAATAACTTTTAATATTTAAAATACTTTAAAAAAAAACTTTCAGTAGTGTGTGGTGCCCTCAGCTGCCTTTAGTAGGTCTGCACTTCCCAAAAGTGTATTTCCTGATCAGTTCTCACCAGGAAAAACTAAATACTACAGAAACAAGGAGGCAACTTTGCAAACAAACTATGTTGAAGTGAAATTCAGCATGTGGAAATTTTACAGTTTAAGGAAGCTGCTGTAATGTTGTTTATCCAAATCAACTGGATTGAAGTGCTCAGTTTATGTGTGTCATGCGTGTGACATTGCATTACACTGGGCTTCACGGTGCTGTAGTTAAACATTAACTTGTTTAAATGACGTCATGTGTGAGCAGCGTTCTCACCACTGTTGTCAGAGGAAAGGTTGTGTCAGCTGAGTTGGGAATCAGAGTCATTTAACATCTGTTCTTTGCAGCAAAGCAAAGAATGGCAACCGGTGAGTAGACTGAACTGAAATATAAATTAAAACAGGCACATGTTGTTTTATCTTAAATGGTTCATTAAAAACAGGCTAATCCTCAGGTGTGTGCTGAATGACTGTTTGTTGTAACTACATCATCTCAAATGACAATGGTATTTTCTCTTTTGCATTATGCTTTTTAAAGATAGCTGATGACAGACTTGTGACAGACCTACAACTGAAGAGACTGAATAACAAGAGTCATTTGAGGTAAGTCATGTCATGGAAATAAAGCACAGTCATCAGAGAGAAGTAAATCCAATAGTTGTTTTTTTTGTTTTATAAAATGTGGTGAATTGTAAGAATAAAGCTCCATAATTGTATGTTTTCACAGTGGTTGTGTCTATTATCCGCCGATACTTACGAAGTTAAAATGCCTTTTTAAGGCAATAAAGAGATAAATTAATAAAATCCTGTTTCAGACTTCAGACCAAAGGTGGACAAGGAAGTTAAATCATATTTTATTACAACTATAAAAATAGACGATAGATTGCTGTGATTGGATGTGAACTTATGGAAATGTTGAGGTTGTAGCTAAAGGTTTTGATCATTGTTGTTCCATTCAGTCCTATTTTTTTGCTGCTATCTGTCCAGTGGCAATAATCATTTATTTTCTAGTGTTTTCTCTCTTTTCTCTGATTTTTACATCAGAGCTCACCTGAGAGGCCACATCTCACCTGTCTGTGTCACTGCTTGATTTATGAAGTTACTGCAATGTTTCAGTCAGTCAGACCATCATCAGGCATATCACGGACAGCATCGCAACACTTCCATATATACGTACAAGAGTTGCCTCAATCATCCAATGAGAGGAGTGGAAAGATCACTCTGACTAATTGATGAGCACCTGGGTTAATACAAATAGTGTGCATCACCTGAAAAAATAAATATAAAAATGGTAAAATGCAACAAAAGATAAACAGTACATTTAAGGACATGGTGATAGTATATCTAATCAGTGTTCAAAAATACAACATAGGAAACAGGTTAGAAATAAGAGTGCTAATGATATTTCCACTCCTCTCACTGGATGATTGAGGAAGCTCTTGTATGTGTAAGTGTTGCGATGCTGTCTTATCTTGCAATATGCCTGATAAAGGTCAGCTAGGCAAGGCAAGGCAAGGCAAGGCAGTTTTATTTATATCAATCAATCAATCTTTATTTGTCTAGTGCCAAATCACAATGAAGTTATCTCAAGGCACTTTAGCGCATTTCATACACAATGGCAACTCAATGTGCTTTACATAAAACAGAAAAACATGTAATTTGAGAAACATTAAAACATACAATTAACCCCCCCCCCCCCACACACACACTAATAATAAAAACAAAGTACAGACAAATAGAAAGAGAGAAATAAAATGCTAGAATAGAGCATTAAATATGAGATTGCAGCATAAAATAATAAATTAGCTTTAAAATCATTAAAAGGACATAGAGTGCAAATGAAAGATTAAAATGTAAAGTGCTTTAAAAGAGCTCAATCATAAGCTCAGGAGAAGAGAAATGTTTTTAACCTGGATTTAAAAAGATAGACTGAAATGTTGCAGTAACTTATAATAATAATAATAAGTAACTTTAAAGAGGAATTTTAAGCAATAGTAATACAGCTGTTTAATTATACGTCTACCAACTCCCAATGCTTGAAATTCAATATAATGTCAAATGATCAATTATCTTATGTTTCCAGTGAAGATGTTTTCAGGTCTGTGAAGTTAGCAATGTTTAAACTTTAAATACAAACTGCTTCAGATTATCTGCTGCTAATAAACAATGCATACAGCTTGAAGTTGAACATTGATGGGTCAGCAGGTCGAGCATCCCTCATACCTATCCTTAAGAGTTAAAGCAGCTAGATTCTTTGAGATCAGTACAAATATTTGTCCTCACCATCCAGTGAATCATTGAGCCATTGAATATTAGTTAAGACTTTTAATAAAAACAACTATGACGTGTTTTACAGAGCGAGGCATCATGGACCCTTTTAAATGGCAGAGCGGCTATCAACCACTCAGACATCAAAGCCTGAAGCAAACGAAGACAGATGCGATTTACCAGGAACCTGGTAAAGCTGTTGGTAAGTGCAGAGAGATATGATGTAAATGATAACTTTACTACACAATTATTTCTTGATAATTGCAATTATTGAAATTTTCATCATCAAAAACTACTACAGTACAAGTAAATTGATACTATATATTGTATACATGTCAAGTAGATTACCATTTTATGAATATAAAAGCAAAAGCATCGATCAGAATTTGATCATCACTATGAATACACCACCAAAAGTATTTGTCTTATATAAAACAATGAACCTTGGGTGATTAATATTTTTTCCTATTGCTGTTTTATAGCATCTAGACTCAGAATTGTGCTTGTGGGGAAAAGTGATGACCGAAAAGCAGCACTTGGTAACTTCATCATACAGAGCGAAGCTTTTGATAGACTTTGTCCTACCAATAAATGTGTGACCACTCATGGAGAGTGGCGAGGAAAATTAATAACAGTGGTGAAAACTCCAGACGTCTTCAGTTTGCCTGAGAAGACTGTGAGAGAAGAGATGAAGAGCTGTGTGACTGCTGAACCAAATGTTCTGCTGCTGTTAGTCAGGCCTTCTGATTTCACTGATGAGGACAAACAAACGCTCAAGTCCGTCCTGAGTTTATTTGGTCGAGATGCTTTTAAACAATCCATGGTCATCATGACACATGATGAGAAGAATGAAATACGTTTCTCTGTTAAATGGCTCCTACAAGAATGTGCAGGAAGACATTACAACATGTTTGAAAGTGACCTTAAAATGTTGATGGAGAAGATTGAGAACATTGTGCATGAAAACAGAGAAACCTTCCTCACCTTCTATCAAGGGGCTGTAAGATCAAAGGCTGTAATCATCAAACCAGCTTCAAGCCAGGTCCCGTGTGAGAGAAGAGAAGCAGAGAAGACTTCAGCACCCGAGGCCATTTCAGGTCAGACAGAGCTTCATTCAGTCTCCAGCTCATCAGAGTGTGTTAAACAGGAGGGAGACGTGTGTGAGGATATTGGGGAGAAAACGATAACAGAGGAATCTGAGTGTTTGTATATGAACACTTTCATAAATATGAAGATCAGTGAGATTGGAAATGATGACGGAAATCAGAGCACAGAGAGTCTCAGGATGGTGTTGATTGGGAAGACTGGCAGCGGGAAGAGTGCGACTGCAAACACTATTTTGGGCGGAGAACCTTTCAAATCCAACACCTCTCTGCAGTCAGTGACTAAATCTTGTCAGAAAGCAACAGGAGAGGTTGATGGACGGCAAGTTGTTGTGGTTGACACCCCCGGTTTGTTCGACACAGCTCTGTCCAATGATGAAGTTCAACAGGAACTTAGGAAATGCATCAAAATGTTGGCACCTGGACCTCATGTGTTCTTACTGGTGCTGCAGATTGGTCGATTCACACAAGAGGAAAAAGACACTGTGGAGCTGGTCCAGAAATATTTTGGAAAGAAGTCAGAGGACTTCATCATCATTATCTTCACCAGAGGAGACGATCTGAACAATCGGTCAGTTGAAAGTTACTTAGAAGAAGATCGTGAAGGTGCTATCAGATCCCTGCTTGTTGACTGTGGACAGAGATACCATGTCTTTAATAACCGTAATAACACTGACCGCACACAAGTCCATGAGCTGATAAGAAAAGTGGAGGCAATGGTGAAAAACAATGGTGATGGCTGTTACACCAATGATATATTCCAAGAGACCGAGTCAGCTATGAAAAAGGAAATGCAGAGGACTCTGCGTGAGAAGAAACAACAGATGAAAGATGAAGTGCAAAGAAAGTATAAGGAAGTAGTGGGCGAGTTTTTCAACAAAACTGAATTAGAGAGAAAAAAACATGCCAAACACCTTCAGGAAAAGGCTGAATACATAAACCTGGAGCAAGTGCGAATAAGAAAAGAAAAGGACAACAGTGAAGAAATACTCAGAAAGCAGAAACATCAGGAAGAAATGCAACGACAAGAATGGGAGCAGAAAATCAATGCTTTGGAGAGAAAGGTAAAGTCAGAGCCAATGTTGCCCACTGATAGAAATCTGCAGCAGAAAAGAAAAGAGATGAAAGAAGAGCTCGATGAATGGGAGAACGAACAAAAAGAGTGGTGGGAGAAAGTACATGCGGAAGATGCAGAAAGGCTGATGAAGAGGGAGAAAAAACTGGCAATGCTCCAGGATGAGTATGCAACAGAAGAAGCAAACTATAACAAGAAACTACAAGAGGATCAGGAAAACATTAGAAAACAGACTGAGGAAATCCTGGAGGACACGACCAAGAAATATGAAGAGGAGGCCAGAAGAAAAGCTGAAGAATCCAATGATTTCATACCAAAGTACATCAAGCACGCTACTGCTTTTATTAGCGGAGTAGATGACTGGGCACAGAAACAGCAGAAAAAAAATCCAGATAAATGCATCATCCTCTGAAAACACCACGCACTGCATCGCTTCACAGATTCAGACACAAAGTAGTCGGTGATATCTGGGCTCTCATGAATCAGTAGTTCTGGAGGTGTGTTGTGTTGAGCGTTTAATTCACATACTCGGCATCATTTTCTGACGTAGCCGGTTTATTAATTAATCTGATTAATGTCAGCGTTGTTCTTTGTCTTGTTGATCTTGTTACATTCATTAAACACACCTGGAGGAGAAAATAAACACAAAATACAAAATAAAAAAGAAAGAACTAAACTACAATATATTAAAATAGAACATCTATGTTGGAGCAGCGGTGAGCAAAAGAAAAAGTCTCTTAATGTTATTTTATGTTTCACATTTTAAGTTCTGATGTTTCATTTAATAAGAGAAAATGTATATACAATTACAGAAGAAAGAGACGAAAAAATAGCAATAAATAACAAATGTTTTTGTATTTTAAAATATATTACTGGGATTTTTTTTTTACAAACCTCCACTGTAAAAATGACTGTATTAAAAACAAGCTGCATAAACTTTTAGATTTGTGTAGCTGTTGCATGAAGATTTGAACTCCATTGTAAAGAAAGTGACTTGTTTGTAATTTTGTTTTCTGGGTTTATGATGACACCTACTGTTGAACTTGTGAATGACGCTGAAGGAACAATGATCACATAGTCTGCTAATTAGAGGAGAAATGTGTCCTGCCTGGAGCCACTATCAGAAGTCAAGCATGGAGAAAAGAGTTTATAAATGAAGAGTAATAGAGCGACATTAAGAGACGTGTTTGTACATGCAACTTTTGCTGGTAGTATCTTTATGTTTGTATATTCATTTTTTAATGATTTTATTATTTGCTGGTTAAAAGAAGAGAATAAATGCTGGCCAAACATCAGTCGGAGCGTGGCTTATCTACCAGGAGACTTAACATTTTTCTGCTGTTAGGTGTTTTTATTTAAAAAGTAAATACTGTAATTGAAATACATTTTTCCTGAAAACCTATGTATATTTACTGTATTAAAACCATTGTCATACTATTTTATTCAACAGTTCACTGTAAGTTCCAAAATTGCTAAAATGTCCCAATGTGGTAATTTGTAAATATGCTTAATTGTTATGTATTTAACATTTACATTTGCTTTGAATTAACATTTACTGTAATTTCAAAATATTGCTGACATCAGCTTTTACAATAAAAGTGACTTTACTGTATTTAAACCATCTACATGTAATTTTATTTAACAGACATTCACTGACTTCACTTCTTTAGTTGTGTGTCCTTATGTTGTGCCCTCAGTCCCCTCGGCCAGCTCATAATACTAACTAACTAACTAACTAACTAACTAAACTTCTCATCGAGCCAGTAACTGCCTAGAAAGTATAATGAATTGATCACCATTGACTTTAACACAGTATGCAGCAGTGTAGGACTAGTTTGACAAGATGATACACTGTAAACAATATGTGCACATAGTGTTAAAATGAATGGTGAAAACTTTAAAAAATGTATAAAAGTTCAGCCTGGTTTTCATTCATATAGCTGCAGGCTGAGTAAGTCATCCATTAGTCATCACGGTGGGGGGTTTGATTCACCAAGTCCTGTTTATAAGTGACTTCGAGCAATACACTGAACTCCCATCAGTGTGTGAGTGAATTTGATATAAGTGTGATGCTATCTATTTACCGGTTCATTGTTACAAGTGTAAATCATTGACATGAACAGTTTGTTTAGTGGAGTTCCTGTCAGAGGTGTGGTCAGGTTGGTACTTCTAACATTAATTATCTTTCAGTCCGTGTTTAATCTACTGTGAACACATATTAGCTTGTGTAGTTTAGCTGTTATATGCAACCTTTGACATATTTCCTGAGACTTTTCCCTTTTTAAACCTGCGATTTAGTCACGAGACACAAATCCTGTTTTCATATTTTACTTTTGTCCACCTTTGTCAATCAAGGCAGCCACAAAATCAGACCATGTTAAATGTAAATTCATCAGAATGTGTCAGCTTTCAGAGGATTGACATTTTTGTAGGTTCTCACCAACACTGACTGAAAGACACAGAACAAAACTACAAACTGAAGCCTCCAAAATGAGCTGAATCAGCAGATGGGGCAGCATCACACATTAATAACATTATGCGCTTCACAGAGTTTGTATTTGCTGTCACCTTGTGGCTTGTGTTCCTGTTATTTTGTCCACTTGCTGTATAATCAGCCACCACATTTCAGGCAGTGGATGGTTTAATGTAGGAAGATGTTATGCTCGGTTTGTTTAAGAGCAGAACAAAGAAGGGAGGTCCACACAGTAACAGCTTGAATAAAGGAAATCATTTATTAAAGATAAACTTCAGCAAGCTGGGAGGTGAAGTCAAAAAGAACAAGAACAAGAACAAATGCTACACCAAACAATCAGAAACCCAACATTAGGAGGGAGAGAGAGGAATCCATCCTGGAGTCACTCAGTTTATAAAGGCTCCAAACAGGTGACAGCAATCCCATAATGATGTGGGAGGAGCCAGACCATCCAGGAAATCTGGAAAGAGGGAAGCAAAGGCAGAAAAATGGGAAGCAGAGGAAGACCAACACAGTTACTGTTAAGGTCTAGGGCCATCACAAGGGATCCTTTATGATCCACTGAACCTCTCTGTGTGTTTTACACTGTTGTGTCCAGCAGGTGGAGCTCTAACATCAACGAGTGAGGTGAAGTCTGTTTTCCAGCTTCTCTCCTGCAGATCTGATTGTATCTGACTCTAATAGACTGTTTCCATCTCATGTTCTGTTGATGCTTGTATTACTGAGAGTGTGAAACCTTACTTTGTATCCAGTAACAAATCTGATATATAAACATCAATAATGAACATATAAAATGATGAATGACTCATACAATGAGAATTTCAAGTAAAATATTTGACATGAGAAACTGTTCCAGTCAAGTAAAATATTCATGAAGACGAAGAATGTATTCCTGAGTCCTTTACCTTAACCATCACTACTAAACACTTAAATCCAGGTAGGTAAGAAGTCATTTGTTTAAAAGTGTAGTTATTATTTTTATAAACAGTAAGCTTTCTAAATAGATTATTATAATTGGTTTTAAACAGTAACAAGAGGAATAAAACTGCATTAGTAGGCTATGTTGTAACTAGGAACGTGATTGTGTAACAGTGATAGTGTTTATGGATATTTGTGCAACTAATAAAGTTATTTTGATAATGAAATAAATGTGTGTGAGATTTTGATGTATATGTGCAGAGGTTTAAAATATATTTTTAGATCTGTGTGCTGTTTTAGGGAAAAGATTCAAGAGAGAAAGAAACAATTTACAAGAAGCATCGTGTGGTTCAGTGAGAGGAAGTTGTTACTCTGCTAAAGTCACGTAGACTAACTTCTATTCAGCTGCATGTGAACATTTCCTCTTTCATTTGCGTGGCGGGTCTGTGGCGCGAAAAGAAAAAGTTCACATGGTGAGTAAATTTATCTTTATTTGAAAAATCTTTCCATGATGCTGGTGAATCAATAGAAGCTTCAGTGTTCATCTAAATATCTGTCACTGCAGCAAGAAAAAGTTCGACTGGAGTAAATTTAATAAACTAATTAACAACAAAAAGACTAAAGGACGCCCTTACCTGAAAACTCTTTATATTAACTTCACATTAAGCAACTCAGGCACAAAACACAGACTTCAGTCTAATACATGAATGAAAACTGTTGGTTCCTGTTTAAATTTAACAATTAGGCCTGCTGAATACCTCCCAGTATAGGTATATCATTTTTATTTTATTTTTGTGGGAAACTTCAGCTTTTTTTTCTCCTTCCTCCACGTGCACTTTTTTACTTTCATTTATTACTTCGCGTCGCAACAGGAAATATAACTGGTGAGTAAACTGCGCCAAAACTACATGGAAAAATAAAAAACGAACTATTTGGAAACTAGTCAATCATTGTAAGTGTGTTAATAGAGTTGATAACATAACTGCAGGAGGTTAGAGATTCATATTATCTGAAAAATCATCGATCATCGTCATGTGATCAGATCAGACTGACAGCTCGTTATTATTAACGGTGATGTATGAGGACACAGTGCGGGTTTATTTTATTAACATAATAAATAACCTGTAAAATGTGTATATGACGTCAGAAGTAAATTGGTTGTATGCAGTAGGAGATATGAGGGGGGATTTGTTAGCAAAATGGCCAAAATGCATCCCCTCTCTGTCAGGGCAGAGCAGCTTATTGAGTATGTTGTGCCTGACTCATTGATCCTTTACAGGGTTTCTCACTTATGTATTACACTGCAGCGGATCGCCACCGTTTACAGTTTTTCTCTATTGCTTAAACACATTTCACGATACTGCCCTCACTTTTCACAAAACTCTAAACACAAAACACTTTTCTAAAGCTACATACACTAAACCTCACACTTTCTTTTCAAAACCAACCCATCACACCAAAACAGATGCTCATATGCTCAAAAGCAAACTCATCACACCAAAACAGATGCTCATATGCTCAAAAGTAAACTCTGACACCAAAATACCACTCAAGGCCTGCAAAAATGTAAACACTACTGAGCATCATGAACCACATTACCAAAAAAATTGAAAACACAATTTTCACAGTGTGAGACTGTTCTTTTTACAGTTTCACAACTGCCAGGATGCATTTGAGCAACCCTTATTTATTCTCAAATATGTTTTGGGCATTTACTATAGATGTGTGCATTTCATGGGAATAGTTACATAATGCAGAAAATGCAGTAATATCACAACTCAATGCAAAAATGAGTCATGTCATGCCGTGGACAATGACTGTTGCTCTCATTTCATCTGTAATGAAAATGCGTTGTCTTGCATGCCCTCCTTCTCCTCTCCCTCCTTGGCCTGCTCCTCTTTGGACTGCTTCTCGCCCTCCTCGTCCTGCTCCTCTCCCTCCTTGACGCGGGTCAAGGAGGCCCACTCCTCGGCCCGCTCCTCTCCCTCCTCGGCCTGCTCCTCTCCCTCCTCGAACCGCTCCTCTCCCTCCTCGGCCCGCTCCTCTGCCTCCTCTGCCTCCTCTGACACGAACTCCTCTTCTTCTGTCTTGATCATCCATTTTTGTTTTTGAACCTTCAGCAAACTGCACTGACTTATATAGGTGCGGTCACATCATTTGCAATAGGTGTTTTCAATTATGAGTCGTTGTGTTTACTGATTGACACCAGGTATGTTCATTGTGTTCAAGTTTTGCTGATTGTGGGTAGCATTTTGCATCACATGAGCTTCACAATGCATATTGGAGCAGAGTTATATGCAAAATGTGTTTTAGCACGGCAAAATGTGTTTAGAGTTTTGAGAAAAAGGGGATGGGTTTTGTGAACAGTGTCTACAGGTGAATTGTGTTTGTGGTTGTGGCAAAAGGGGGGTAGTTTTACTAAATGTGTTTAGGCAACTGGTCATTTGGTTTAGAGTACTGGGTTTTGTGTTTTGGCAATAGAGAAAAACTGTAATTAGCACCGCTAGTTTTCACGTCTGCATTCCCATCCTACATAACTTCTACTGTCCCATAGATACACAGCCTGTTCAATGCACCGACGCTGCGCCGTTACCCCGCCTCCCTCTCTCTCTCCTCCTGGGTGTGTGGGGGGGAGGGGTGGGGGGAGACGGAACACGGGCATGCTAATAGCATCATAGCGAAAAAAGGAAGACAGGTTGAACTTATTTTTCAAAAAGAAAAAGACAGGTGAGAAATGAGCTTGGGTTTGATTCCTGTCCAGACTGCATGTTACACAGGTAGCTTTTCTTAGGTGACTGCTTTACATGAAGTAACGTTAAATATCTGTAAAGTCTCCACAACTAAAAATATGTTTTTCTTCTTGTTCATTCAGTTAAATGTTTGCACATAACACATTCTGTACAGTGAAGCTCAGAGTTTGACGCTGAGCTGTTTTCACATTAATCTGCTGAAAGTGGAAAGTTTCTCTGTGTTCATTGAAAACCAACATTTGAAGGGTGGGTCTATAGTGTGTGTAAGATTTGTGATATCACAAATAGTTTGGAAGCCAGATTTGTCCAGTATTCAGCGTACATAACTGTGATGTGGAAACGTGAAGTGTCCAGAGCCAGAGCCTACACTGAGATGGACTTCACAGTGAAGAAGCAGACGTCTTGTGTACACACTTGTGAAATGAAATTATTATATTATGAAATTAAAATTATTTTGAATGAGGTAGAAGGTGTAGATGTGATTTTAAGGTTTTTAACAATGGATTTATTTATTTAGGCTATGTGGAAAAAACATATCAGACATAGATTCAAAGTAGAGTGGGCCTAGCCTATTTAATATAGGCCTACATCTTAAAACATATCTAGAGGAAAACTTTAGTAAACAAATAATTTTATACAATCCACTAGCAGCACTATTTACACTGTAGCTCTGTGGGAAACAAAGCTTTAAGTTCATACCATTACTTTTGTATAGAATGGACAAAGTCAGAGAGTAGGGTCAGGAGGAAGAGGTGAAGGAGGAGAGAGAGCAAGCAGTTACATGGATCAGTCAGAGAGGACACACAGTTTTAAGTTCATCTTTGAGTTGAGTTCAACTAAGCATGTGAGCACAAAATCCACTGGTATTGTTCAGACAAGTGTTGTAGAAAATAAGCTGTTTGTTGGAAGTTCATGTCATTACTTTTGTAGAGAATGAACAAAGTCAGATAGCAGCAGCAGGGCAACAAGGTGGAGGAGAGAGAGGAGGCACTTCAAGAGCAGCAAGACCAGAAAGAGCTAGGCAAAGCGTTTTTATGAGCGACTGACCACGATTGGTGGTGGTGGGGTGGTTAACAAGCTGCATCCCCCTTGTTAAAAAAAAAACAAATCGCCCACTGGTTGTATGTGTAAAGAGGTGATATTACATTTTATTTCATTTTTGGTCTGATCGTTGAGGTCCTGACGTCACGTGTTCACTTCCCTGTTAACAAGAGTATGTTTATTAATCTATAGATTCCTGTAAAGCCCACAGCACGACATTCAAACTAATGTAGGTTTACTTCAATAGGCACTATTTTTGTTCCTGCACCGCGTTTTAGTGACAGCAGGCACATAGTGACAGGTTTTCATGTTTGCAGGTGGAGGTGGGGGGGGCTGGGTGGATGAGGAAGTTCCCATTTCTAACCCCACTGCAATTTAAACTCGGTGCTTCACTTTAAAAAGTGTTCTTTAGAGTTCTTTAGGGACAAAAATGTCGTAAAAGGACTGTCATAAAAATATTACACATTAATATTGTAGCAACCAGAGGGGGGAGTGGTCACTCTGATTGGGACAATTTGAGCTGGTTCTCTGGTTTGAGCTCAAAGGCTCATGGGACTAGGGTTGCAAAATTCCGGGAATTTTCAAACTTGGAAACTTTCCATGGGAATTAACGGGAATTAACGGGAATAAACTGGGAATTTACTAAACTGAAGGTATGTTCTTATTAGGGAATTTAAATATAGTTGTGTAAAATAATATTTTAGCATAATCCTGACAAACAACCAGATATCATGCAGTACAGTTGAATATCTATCACATAGCATACTGTTTACTGCAGGGCTACTGAGGCCACGCCCCCTACATGCACTGTGCATTCCTCCATCACATGCACAGATGATTTCTACAGTTCTGGACCACACTTTTGAGCCCAGAGCACACAACTTGAAGCCAGACTTTTGAGCCTGTGGTTTTGATGACATTATATGATAATATATGTAGGGATATTTTTATGTGTAAGTGCTATATTTAGCCTTATGGTGGAAAAAATAAAACTGGTCAAAACCAAATAAACCACAATTTATACATAAGTATCACTTTAACAGACAGGAGTGGAACTTTGATGTTACTAGTTATATCATTTGCACCTAAGTAAATAACAATAACTAATAGTTTTAAAAACATCTTGTATATTTTGGATTTTATGAGTTGTATCTCCACCAGGATACATTGGACACATCCCCCTCAGGGATGTGTAGCTTCACAGACACATTGTTGTATTTTTTCAGAGTTGTGTGTGAAACCATTAAGAATAATAACATTTAGTTGTTTTTTTAATATTAAATTATAAATAATTGTATAATTTAATATAACTTCAACAGCTCAGGGACATCAAGCCACATTGTGCACCTTTTTTCATCGTCACCTTAAAATAATGTTTTTTAATGAAGGGGTGGACTTTTTTTATCCAATTAATCAATCAAATGATGATACCTTTCCACTAAATTACCCTCAGTTGCCATAAATTCCCATAAATTACCATTTAATTCCCATAAATTCCCATAATTCCCATGGTAAGTTTCCAATTTGAAATATTTCCAAAATTCCCCAGCTTAACTTCCCATGGAAATTTTCCTGAAATTTCCACCCCTTTGCAACCCTACATGGGACTGTTAATGTTTGAAATGAAAGTCGTGTTTTAGTGATGTTATGTGCATGTGTAATTGTGTTATGTGAGTTTCCAGGTTATATGGCCATACATAGTGTTAAGTTTGATGTTAACTGTAATTAGTAGTGTAGCCAACTGAGTCTCCTGGTGTGTTTGATTACCTCTGGCCAGTAATCATGTATGGTTGTTGTTAATTCTGATGTTAAATACATAGTACGTCCTGTGGTCGTGCGGTGTAAGGGATGCAGGAATTGTAGAAAGCAGAAATCTGTCTCAGCTCACCTTCTTTCACGTGAGCTCGCCACAATATTATTAATTATCATTATTCATTTTAACCCCCTTAAGTACCAGTTTATTTACTTATAACGCCTGTTACAAAAATTTAATTATCTTCTATATACTAAATGCAAGGTAATTTTTTTATTCAGTGTTATTCTGCACATACAAATTTCAGTTATTAAATACACATCCACAACTATCAGTTAGCTGCAGAAAGAATGAAACCCTATTTCTTGCTCTTTATGCTCATAAAAATTCAATCCATATTAATATATTTTGTTTATTTAACTCATCATGTTTTTCTTTCATTGAACATTTTCTTGTAAACAAAAAAAAGCAAAACAAACAAAGAAAACATTTCTGTCTCTCAGCTGCAGTTTTTAGATTTTAAAGAGTGAACAAATGAAATGTTCAAACTATGAAACATGACAGTTTTGAATCAGTGGTTTAATCAGTGTGAGCAAAGCTTTCCCAAACTGTCTCTTGATGTTTTTATCTGATGTTGTTTCAGGAAAGTTGGTGACAGAGACTCTTTGTCTTCAGCAGGACTCCTCAAAGAGGACACAGAGCAGAAACACTGACACCAGTAAGTATCCACTGTTTGTGTCACCTTAACACTTTTTAATGAGCTCATTACTGCAGCTGCACTCTGTTTATTTCTTCTTCTCTCCTCCAGATCAACCAGTCTCATGTTTTACACCACATTATGGAGCCGGCAACACCTGGTGAGTTCAGTCACATCTGATTATAACCTCATAATACTGTAGTACAGTTAGAGGTACTTGTACTTTACTGTAGTACAGTTAGAGGTACTTGTACTTTACTGTAGTACAGTTTGAGGTACTTGTACTTTACTGTAGTATTTCCATGTGATGCTACTTTCTACTCCACTACATTTATTTAACAGCTTTAGTTTTCAGATGAAGATTTGACACAATGGATAATATAACAAGCTTTTAAAATACAACACATTGTTAAAGATGAAACCAGTCAGCAGTGTGCAGTCGGCTCACATTTCAGATGTCTATGAGTTGTTAACAGCTCCACCAAATACTGATTCTTCCCTCTAAACTTCTCACATGCTTTCATTTCAATAAATGTTCAAATGATCCAATATTTCAGCAAAAATCAAAGATTAGAGAAAAAGTCCAAAAACTGAAAACACATTTGTGTATCAGAACTTTGTTTTTTCTTCTTTCCCATTAATCATCTCAGCAGCCCTCACATTTATCTGCTGACCCTTTAGAGGGGCCCCACCCCTAGGTTGGGAACCACTGGACTAAACTAGCTAACTGTATATAAAGTAGTGTAAACTAGCTAACTGTATATAAAGTAGTATAAACTAGCTAACTGTATATAAAGTAGTATAAACTAGCTAACTGTATATAAAGTAGTATAAACTAGCTAACTGTATATAAAGTAGTATAAACTAGCTAACTGTATATAAAGTAGTATAAACTAGCTAACTGTATATAAAGTAGTGTAAACTAGCTAACTGTATATAAAGTAGTGTAAACTAGCTAACTGTATATAAAGTAGTATAAACTAGCTAACTGTATATAAAGTAGTATAAACTAGCTAACTGTATATAAAGTAGTATAAACTAGCTAACCGTATATAAAGTAGTGTAAAGTAGCTAACCGTATATAAAGTAGTGTAAACTAGCTAACCGTATATAAAGTAGTATAAACTAGCTAACCGTATATAAAGTAGTGTAAAGTAGCTAACCGTATATAAAGTAGTGTAAACTAGCTAACCGTATATAAAGTAGTGTAAACTAGCTAACCGTATATAAAGTAGTGTAAACTAGCTAACCGTATATAAAGTAGTGTAAACTAGCTAACTGTATATAAAGTAGTATAAACTAGCTAACTGTATATAAAGTAGTATAAACTAGCTAACCGTATATAAAGTAGTATAAACTAGCTAACTGTATATAAAGTAGTGTAAACTAGCTAACCGTATATAAAGTAGTGTAAACTAGCTAACTGTATATAAAGTAGTATAAACTAGCTAACTGTATATAAAGTAGTATAAACTAGCTAACTGTATATAAAGTAGTGTAAACTAGCTAACTGTATATAAAGTAGTGTAAACTAGCTAACTGTATATAAAGTAGTATAAACTAGCTAACTGTATATAAAGTAGTATAAACTAGCTAACTGTATATAAAGTAGTATAAACTAGCTAACCGTATATAAAGTAGTATAAACTAGCTAACTGTATATAAAGTAGTGTAAACTAGCTAACCGTATATAAAGTAGTGTAAACTAGCTAACCGTATATAAAGTAGTATAAACTACCTAACTGTATATAAAGTAGTATAAACTAGCTAACCGTATATAAAGTAGTATAAACTAGCTAACCGTATATAAAGTAGTATAAACTAGCTAACCGTATATAAAGTAGTATAAACTAGCTAACCGTATATAAAGTAGTATAAACTAGCTAACTGTATATAAAGTAGTGTAAACTAGCTAACCGTATATAAAGTAGTGTAAACTAGCTAACTGTATATAAAGTAGTATAAACTAGCTCCACCTCCAGCAGCTACAACAGTAACATGCTGCTCTAACACTGATGCTTCACTATTAATAATCTAATGATGTCATATATAATAATATATCACTACTTTTACTGTAATACTGCATACTACATCACTATAATACTGCAGTACTTTTACTGTAATACTGCATACTACATCACTCATAATACTGCAGTACTTTTACTGTAATACTGCATACTACATCACTATAATACTGCAGTACTTTTACTGTAATACTGCATACTACATCACTATAATACTGCAGTACTTTTACTGTAATACTGCATACTACATCACTCATAATACTGCAGTACTTTTACTGTAATACTGCATACTACATCACTATAATACTGCAGTACTTTTACTGTAATACTGCATACTACATCACTATAATACTGCAGTACTTTTACTGTAATACTGCATACTACATCACTATAATACTGCAGTACTTTTACTGTAATACTGCATACTACATCACTATAATACTGCAGTACTTTACTGTAATACTGCATACTACATCACTATAATACTGCAGTACTTTTACTGTAATACTGCATACTACATCACTATAATACTGCAGTACTTTTACTGTAATACTGTAATACTACATCACTATAATACTGCAGTACTTTTACTGTAATACTGTAATACTACATCACTATAATACTGCAGTACTTTTACTGTAATACTGTAATACTACATCACTATAATACTGCAGTACTTTTACTGTAATACTGCAATACCACATCACTATAATACTGCAGTACTTTTACTGTAATACTGCATACTACATCACTATAATACTGCAGTACTTTTACTGTAATACTGCAGTACTTTTACTGTAATACTGCATACTACATCACTATAATACTGCAGTACTTTTACTGTAATACTGCATACTACATCACTATAATACTGCAGTACTTTTACTGTAATACTGTAATACTACATCACTATAATACTGCAGTACTTTTACTGTAATACTGTAATACTACATCACTATAATACTGCAGTACTTTTACTGTAATACTGTAATACTACATCACTATAATACTGCAGTACTTTTACTGTAATACTGCAATACCACATCACTATAATACTGCAGTACTTTTACTGTAATACTGCATACTACATCACTATAATACTGCAGTACTTTTACTGTAATACTGTAATACTACATCACTATAATACTGCAGTACTTTTACTGTAATACTGCAATACCACATCACTATAATACTGCAGTACTTTTACTGTAATACTGTAATACTACATCACTATAATACTGCAGTACTTTTACTGTAATACTGCATACTACATCACTATAATACTGCAGTACTTTTACTGTAATACTGTAATACTACATCACTATAATACTGCAGTACTTTTACTGTAATACTGTAATACTACATCACTATAATACTGCAGTACTTTTACTGTAATACTGCAATACCACATCACTATAATACTGCAGTACTTTTACTGTAATACTGCAATACCACATCACTATAATACTGCAGTACTTTTACTGTAATACTGTAATACTACATCACTATAATACTGCAGTACTTTTACTGTAATACTGCAATACTACATCACTATAATAGTGCAGTACTTTTACTGTAATACTGCAATACCACATCACTATAATACTGCACTACTTTTACTGTAATACTGCATACTACATCACTATAATACTGCAGTACTTTTACTGTAATACTGCATATTACATCATTATAATACTGCAGTACTTTTACTGTAATACTGCATACTACATCACTATAATACTGCAGTACTTTTACTGTAATACTGCATACTACATCACTATAATACCGTAGTACTTTTACTGTAATACTGTAATACTACATCACTATAATACTGCAGTACTTTTACTGTAATACTGCATACTACATCATTATAATACTGCAGTACTTTTACTGTAATACTGTAATACTACATCACTATAATACTGCAGTACTTTTACTGTAATACTGCATACTACATCACTATAATACTGCAGTACTTTTACTGTAATACTGTAATACTACATCCAGAAGATTAATGAAGAGACTAAATGTAAAAGTGGAACAGTCAGAGAGAGGAAGAGACATTTCTTAATAACCTTTGAAAATAAACTGTAACCTGATCTAAGTCTAAAGGTTTACACAACAACACAGTCTGAACCAGGAAGTTTATCTATGAGTATGTACAGTATATTACTTATCAGTGTAAAGGAATATTAGATATATAAATGTTTGATGATTGATCTAATTGTTCTGTTTTGTTTTTTACAGACAATGATGATTTAAAGTCTCACAGGAGAAGAAGCCCTGACTTCATTCGTCCTCACTGTAAGTTGAACCGATGAGAATTCTTCAACAACATTTTATATTTCATGAATAAAGTAAAGATTATTGAACTAGTTAAACCACCAAATTTGCCAGAAACATAAAATAACTGGAGTTAGCCTCACATCTTTTCATAAACACCTCTGCTCTCAGGTCTTAGTTAAGACCATCATCATTAAATCACTTTCCACATACAGGACATCTAGACTATAGTCTTTATTTAACAGAGACCCAACATTCCTCTATAAGCAGCACTTAGAAAAAAACTCCTTTAATAGGAGAAATCAGAACAGATCTCTATGTGAGCCGCCATCTGCCTTGACTGTTTGGGTTCAGAGAGAAAGAAGGAGGAGAGAGAGAGGTAGACAGAGAAGCACAATAATAACTATAAAAACAATAATATAATATGTTCAATACACACATCATTTAAAAAAAGATGTGCAGGAGAGGTCAGAAAAACCCATGAGACTTATGTTACAGATGTGTTTTTGGGTCTTTTCTTTCCCTTCAGTTCTATCTGTTGGTGCAGAGCTGATTGTGAACCTGATATGGACAAATTATTATATCTCTGTATTGAAGCCAAATATCTCAATATTGACACGACTATGATTTAACACCTGTTTGAAATTTAAAGTGTAGCAACAGTGAAAGTTAAGCACTCTGAAACAAAACAACCAATAATGGACAAAATAGTTTATTAATCACAGCAGACCAATAACTGTCTGAAGCTGCAGTGAAATAAAAAATAATAATTTTTCTGCTGCCTCAACTTTGCAACAATATTTTAAATGTAACAACAGTGAAGATTAAGTCTTTGGCTGCATTCAAATAAATACATTTAAGTTAAATTAAATGAATAATGAGTGAAAAATGAGTGCTTCATGCATATAACTAGTAAACTCTTTATTGTAAACTCTTTTTTGCTTATTTTGAACGTTCCTACATAAACAAGGCTACAAAACAAACATGCAGAACTCGTGTGCATTTGTGTGCATGGCTTCTTCTAGAGGTGTTTTGCTAGGAAGACTTATTAACTATTTCTGGCTTCAGACAGGAACACTGACACGTTACGATGTTGCTGCCTTTGCTTGCCAACATCTTCTTTGCCTCTTTTTGCTGCGGCTAGAACTTTTTCTAATGTGATGTTCTGTGGATTCTAACAAAAACAAAAACTGTCATTAGTTTTATGTTGAAACATTATAATACAACAGTGCAATATAACAATAATGTTATTAAGACAACAAGACTCAGTGCCATGTTAACATACTTCTAAACATTTAGTGAAAAGTGAGACAATACCATTAAATAGATTCAATACATTTGTAATATTACTTTCACAATGTTTTCATATTCATTCTTTCTACCAGTTATATTAATCCCTAGTTCAATTGTTCTCATCTCTGACACGACTCTGGCCTTTTCAACACATCCCTCTGACCTGACTCTGTCAGGTCAGAGGGATGTGTTGAAAAGGCTCAGGACTGGTTTAAGATGTGAGATGCTGACATATTCTTGCCTGGACAGAGTATCAGTGCGGTTCCCAACCCTTTTGTCGACGGACCCATATTTTTACCATTGTAAACTTCTGCTTGCCATTTCTCTATCAGCTCTGTTTACGTTGCTAGCTAACCTCGGTGTATACTGTAGGAGGGATGTTCACGTTACACACGCTCCTTATCCTCATGATGTATTTAACACATCAAAATTATTACACCCTTTATAATCCGAATGGGAATCAGACCCATGAGATAATGGATCATGTGAATAATATAAAGAATTAATTTGTATATGTCTATATCTTTACAGTCACAGATGATGTACCATCCAGGAAGCGCAGAAGACCACCTTCAAGTGAGTCTGACTGAACAGTTATAAATTGTTTCAGTTTATTAATAATACTATTGACTTAAGTGTTGTATAGGTGGAGGGCACAGAATGATTTAACTACAAACCAGTTATCAGGCTGTTCGTCAAAGAGGCATAGATTTCACATTATAGATACAACATCAGCTGACATGATAATTGTCTGTGTTTGCAAACATAGAGAGAGAGACAGACAGACAGACAGAGACACACAGCCGCCCCCCTGTTATAACATTACGCTATTGGCTCAGGACTTTTATTACGTTATTGGCTGCTACAAACCTTTATAATAATTTTTGGTATGTCCTAAATCATGCCCTGTGTTACAGTCTTGAGTCTACAGCTCTGTACTGTAGCAACTGAACATTTAAAGTAACTGCAGTTGTTTTGATGTTACAGGTGATGATGAGAAACAGAGCTCAGAGTGTCTCAGGATTGTTCTGATAGGGAAGACTGGCAGTGGAAAGAGCTCTACAGGAAACACCATTCTGGGAAGAAAAGAGTTTAAAGCCAAATCAAGCCAAAGATCAGTCACCAAACAGTGTCAGAAAGCACAGAGTGAAGTGGACGGTCGTCCTGTCGTTGTGGTCGACACTCCTGGTCTGTTTGACTCCACTTTGTCTCATGAAGAGGTTAATGAGGAGACGGTGAAATGCATCAGTCTTCTGGCTCCAGGACCACATGTCTTCCTGTTGGTGCTACAGATTGGTGGACTCACAAAAGAAGAGAAGGAGACATTAAAACTCATCAAGGAAGTGTTTGGGAAGCATTCAGAGAAGTTCACCATCATTCTTTTCACAAGAGGAGATGAACTGGAACAAGATGAGCTGTCCATTGAAGAATACATTGAACAATGTGATGATTCCTTTAAGAAGCTGGTTGCTGACTGTGGAGGAAGATACCATGTGTTTAATAACAGAGCTAAACAAAATCACACACAAGTCAGTGAACTGATAAACAAGATTGACTCCATGGTGAAGGAAAATGGCGGCAGCTGCTTCACCAATGAGATGCTGCAAGAGGCCGAGGCAGCAATAAAGAAGGAAATGGAGAAGATCCTGAAGGAGAAGGAAGAAGATATGAAGAGAGAGAGGGACGAGTTTGAAAGAAAACATGAAGAAGAAATGGAGCCAATGAAAAGACGAATAGAAAAAAAGAGAGCAAAGATTGAACAGGAGAGAAAACTGAGAGAAAAACAACTTCAGGAAAAGATTCAGAAAGAACGAGAAGAGAGAAAGAGAGAGAAGAAGAAGACAAGAAGAGGAAAGAACAGGAAGAAATTTATCGACAGGAGTGGGGACAGAAACTTGCAGCTTTGGAGAAAAAGATCAAATCAGAATCAGAGGAAAAAGAAACCATTGATAAAAAGCTGATGGAGAGCAGAGAAGAGATGAGACAAGAACGAGAGGACTGGGAGAAGAAACAAAAAGAAATGTGGAAGAAACGAAATCAAGAAGATGAACAGAGACGACAAGAGGAACAGAGAAGAATAAAAAAGCTCCAAGAAGAGTATGAACAGGAAAGAGAAGAATATGAAAAGAAAAGAAAAGAAGATCATATCAGAATAGAACAAGAGGAGAAAGAGAGGAATGAAATAGAGGAGAACTATAAGAAAGAACAAGAGAATATGAAGAAGAGAAATGAAGATGAAGCCAGAGAGAAAGCTGAAGAGTTCAATGAATTCAAAGAGAAACACAGGAAGAAATTTGAAGCTCAGAAGAAAGAACATGAGGAAGAACTGAAAGACAAAGATAAACAGTATGATCTGTTAAAGGCACTAAAAGCCAACAATGAAAGAGAAATTACGGAAAAACATCAAAGAGAACTCAGTTAATGTTCTGTCTGAACAAAAAGAGAGGGAATCTGAGAAGAATTGGTGAAATCAAATTCAGTCCTGTCGTCCGTTTTTCCATTTCGTATTTTTTATTTGAGCCTAAAATTGAAATATGAAAAACCAGACATTTTTTCTTTTTTTGTGTTAGATTTAAAAACAAACAACAAAATAATTTGTCACTTTTTCCTTTTTTGATTTTTGATTTCCAATCGAAAATTGAAAGAACGAATGATACACGGATTCCTATACTTTTGCTCTTTTTTTTAAAAACTCTTTTTAGTTCAAAAACCACACACATAAACACACACACACCAGTCAAAAAGTCATATTGTACCAAATCAAATTATTCCAGTCCTTTCTATATCTGCCCAAGATTTTATTTTTAAAGATGTGTTTAAATGTATTTAATGATATACATGTTTTTATTTCTTTAGTACAGTTGTTCCACAGAATGTAGATTTTAGTCATGTCAGTGATACACCAGACTTTTAATAAACATTTCACTGACTGTAAAACTGCTGCAGGTCTGAATCACTGATAACTGCTGAATCTGCAACATTCAGGATCTTTGTTTCAGTTTGTGTAAAGTTTTGTAAAATCAGAATGAAATCATGTTTTTTATATTATATATTATTTATATTAAACAAAATATGTTGACTATTGTACAGTGGTGGAAAAAAGTTTTTGGACACCCCATGCATTTGTGAAATATTGCATTAAGAATCACTCTTAATTCTTCAAGTGTAATTTCTTTTAGTACAGTCACAGCCAAAATACTAAACACATCTTAAAATGGATTATCAAAAGGTCTGTTTCAAAGCATAAACTGAAGAATTTAGGAGAAATAAAAGCAGTAATTCAAGAAGAATGGGACAAGATGACCCCTCAACAGTGTGAAAGGCTGGTGGGGAACATGCCAGCCAGGATTAGAGCTCTACTGCGTGCTAATGGCCGCTAAATATTAATTTGATGATGTGATGGTTTATTTACTTTTTGTTCAGTTTTGAACACATTATCTGTTATTTGTTGATTTTGATACCGACAATGTTGAGAACTGACATATTGAAACTGTCAAGGATTTAGTTTAGTTAGTTTTTCTTGTAAACAATAAACAAAAACAATATCATTTGTATTTGTTTGTGTCTGTCTAATGCAGCCACACCTTTTGAAACACAAAAAAGATTTTTCCACAAACATTTTATGATAATATTTGAGATTGTGTAAACTTTTAAGGGTGTCCGAAAACTTTTTTCCACCACTGTATATATAAAATAAAAAAGCCTAGCCAGCCTAGACTTTTTCCATCTGTACAAAATATACATGTTGTGATATATTGTTATCTTCTGTACTGTTTGTTACAAATTATTGCATTTTTGTGTTTTTATTTTCTTTCCCTTATTATTTGTGGGATTAATTGCTCAGAAGTTCAGCATCTGGAGGCTCTGCTGTTTTACGGAACATTTTATTTTCTTTTGAACATGAGCTTTGTAATATCAGCGAAATGACAAATATCAGCAAATGTTGAAGCGTGAATATCATTTAAACTGCTCAAATTAATCAAAATGATGAAAGAAGTAATTATGGATGAATGTTTTGCTTTTTTGTTGCATGTTAATTAAAAATGGATGCTTCATAAATGAATACATCAGTTTTAAAAAATAATTCATATTAATCTCAGATAATCTTTTCTGTATTTGATCTCTTTATGTATTTGTTAATTGTTGCAGAAAGATGAATAGTTTAAAAAATAATAACTTTATTTGTATAGCACTTTTCATACAATAAATGCAGCTCAAACTGCTTTTCAACAAAAGAAATTACATGCACCAAATGATTCATGTAAAATCCATGTAGCATTCAGGTCTGTGTGTGTGTAAGGAGGACGACCTTAAAGTCAACTCTTAAACTCACTAAGTCAGAGCAGAGCAGATAAAACTGGACTGATGTGTTCTCTCCTCTTGTTTCTGATTAATAATCAAGCTGCAGAGTTTTAAATGAGCTGAAGTCTCTTAGTAAAAAGTGTTTACTTATTACAGTAAACGAGCCGATTTGAGATAAAAGTATGAATCAGTTTTTCTGCATCTTGATTTATGAATGGTTAAACTTTAGCTGTTTCTAAGTTGAATAAATGATGTTTTTGTCACTTTGTTAATGTGAGACCTGAATTCAAATCATTACAGTCTTTACTTTGAATGATGACATCTTCTCCCTTTCCTCAAGACCATATAACAATAATGTCATATGACTGACTTCAGGAGGCTCCGCTCACCATCTATAAAAGCATCCAGGTGAAAACGCTTGCGGAAGATGCAGAAAGGCTGATGAAGAGGGAGAAAAAACTGGCAATGCTCCAGGATGAGTACGCAACAGAAGAAGCAAACTATAACAAGAAACTACAAGAGGATCACGAAAACATTAGAAAACAGACTGAGGAAATCCTGGAGGACACGACCAAGAAATATGAAGAGGAGGCCAGAAGAAAAGCTGAAGAATCCAATGATTTCATACCAAAGTACATCAAGCACGCTACTACTTTTGTGAGGGGAGTAGATCACTGGGCACAGAAACAGCAGAAAAAAAATCCAGATAAATGCATCATCCTCTGAAAACACCACCCACTGCATCGCTTCACAGATTCAGACACAAAGTAGTCGGTGATATCTGGGCTCTCATGAATCAGTAGTTCTGGAGGTGTGTTGTGTTGAGCGTTTAATTCACATACTCAGCATCATTTTCTGACGTAGCCGGTTTATTAACTAATCTGATTAATGTCAGTGTTGTTCTTTGTCTTGTTGATCTTGTGACAATCATTAAACACACCTGGAGGAGAAAATAAACACAAAATACAAACTAAAAAATAAAGAACTAAACTACAATATATTAAAATAGAACATCTATGTTGGAGCAGCGGTGAGCAAAAGAAAAAGTCTCTTAATGTTATTTTATGTTTCACATTTTAAGTTCTGATGTTTCATTTAATAAGAGAAAACATATATATACAATTACAGAAGAAAGACACAAAAAAATAGCAATAAACATGTAAATAACAAATGTTTTTGTATTTTAAAATATATTACTGGGATTTTTTTTTTACAAACCTCCACTGTAAAAATGACTATATTAAAACAAGCTGCATAAACTTTAAACATTTAGATTTGTGTAGCTGTTGCATGAAGATTTGAACTCCATTGTAGAGACAGTGACTTGTTTGTAATTTTGTTTTCTGGGGTAATGATGACACCTACTGTTGAACTTGTGAATGACGCTGAAGGAACAACGTGCAGTGTTCACATGATCACATCATAGTCTACTAATCAGAGGGGAAATGTGTCCTGTCTGGAGCCGCTATCAGAAGTCAAGCATGGAGAAAAGAGTTTGTAAATGAAGAGTAACAGAGTGACATTAAGAGACTGTAATATCTCCCAAATTTCTGGTCAGAGGGTGCACACATATGTGTTTGTACATGCAACCTTTGCTGGTAGTATCTTTATGTTTGTATATTAATATTGTACTGATATTGTCTTATGTTTGTAATATGCATTTTATTTTATTTTTATTTTTTCCACTGTGATTGCTGGTTAAAAGCAAACATCAGTCGGAGCGTGGCTTATCTACCTGGAGACTTAACATTTTTCTGCTGTTAGATGTTTTTATTTTAAAAGTAAATAATCTTCCTGTACCATCTATATATATTTACTGTAATTGAAATACATTTTTTGTTATAATGAATTTTTCCTGAAAACCTATGTATATTTACTGTATTAAAACCATTGTCATACTATTTTATTCAACAGTTCACTGTAAGTTCCAAAATTGCAAAAATGTCCCAATGTGGTAATTTGTAAATGTGCTTAATTGTACTGTATTTAACATTTACATTTGCTTTGAATTAACATTTACTGTAATTTCAAAATGTTGCTGACATCAGCTTTTACAATAAAAGTGACTTTACTGTATTTAAACCATCTACATGTAATTTTATTCAACAGACATCCACTGACTTCACTTCTCGTCCTTATGTTGTGCCCTCATTCCCCTAGACCAGCTCATAACACTAACTAACTAACTAACTAACTAACTAACTAACCTTCTCATTGAGCCAATAACTGCCTAGAAAGTATAATGAATTGATTGACTTTAACACAGTATGCAGCAGTGTAGGACTAGTTTGACAAGATGATACACTGTAAACAATATGTGCACATAGTGTTATAATGAATGGTGAAACCTTTAAAAAACGTATAAAAGTTCGGCCTCTGGTTTTCATTCATATAGCTGCAGGCTGAGTAAGTCATCCATTAGTCATCACGGTGGGGGGTTTGATTCACCAAGTCCTGTTTATAAGTGACTTCGAGCAATACACTGAACTGCCATCAGTGTATGAGTGAATTTGATATAAGTGTGATAAGTGTGATGCTATCTATTTACCAGTTCATTGTTACGAGTGTAAATCATTCACGTGAACAGTTTCCTTAGTGGAGTTCCTGTCAGAGGTCTGGTTGGTACTTCTAACATTAATTATCTTTCAGTCCGTGTTTAATCTACTGTGAACACATATGTGCTTGTGTAGTTAACTGTTATATGTGACATCTGATATATTTCCTGAGACTTTTCCCTTTTTAAACCTGTGATTTAGTCACAAATCTGACCCTTTCATATTTTACTTTTGTCCACCTTTGTCAATCAAGGCAGCCACAAAATCAGACCATGTTAAATGTAAATTCACCAGAATGTGTCAGCTTTCAGAGGATTGATATTTTTGTAGGTTCTCACCAACACTGACTGACTGAAAGACACAGAACACAACTACAAACTGAAGCCTCCAAAATGAGCTGAATCAGCAGCACAGGCAGCATCACACATTATTATATACTGGGTTAAGTCTAATATGAATGAAAGTTATTGGTTCCTGTTTAAATTTAACAATTAGGCCTGCTGAATACCCCCCAGTATAGGTATATCATTTTTATTTTATTTTTGTGGGGAACTTCAGCTTCTTTTTTTCTCCCTCCCCCACATGCACGTTTTTACTTTCACTTGTGACTTCGTTGCGTCTCAGCAGGAAATATAACTGGTGAGTAAACTGCGCCAAAACTACATGGAAAAATAAAAACTAACTATTTGGAAACTAGTCAATCATTGTAAGTGTGTTAATAGAGTTGATAACATAACTGCAGGAGGTTAGAGATTCATATTATCTGAAAAATCATCGATCATCGTCATGTGATCAGATCAGACTGACAGCTCGTTATTATTAACGGTGATGTATGGGGACACAGTGCGGGTTTATTTTATTAACATAATAAATAACCTGTAAAATGTGTATATGACGTCAGCAAAGTAAATTGGTTGTATGTGTACAGAGGAGATACTGCATTTTATTTCATTTTTGGCCTGATCGTTGAGGTCCTGACGTCACGTGTTCACTTCCCTGTTAACAACAAAGTCTGTTTATTAATCTATAGATTCCTCTAAAGTCCACAGCATTCAATCTAATGTAGATTTACTTCAATAGGCAGTGTATTTTTCGTTATTGCACCGTGTTTTAGTGACAGCAGGCATAGTGACAGGTTTTCATGTTTGCAGATGGGGATGGGGTTGGGTGGATGAGGAAGACCGTTCACTTCCCGTTTCTAACCCCACTGCAATTTAACCTCAGTGCTTCACTTTAAAAAGTGTTCTTTAGAGTTCTTTAGGGACAAATATGTCGTAAAAGGACTGCCAAAAAATATTACACAATTAATTAATATTGTAGCGACCAGAGGGGGGAGTGGTCACTCTGATTGGGACAATTTGAGCTGGTTTGAGCTCAAAGGCTCATGGGACTGTTAATGTTTGAAATGAAAGCCATGTTTTAGTGATGTTGTGTGCATGTTTAATTGTCTTATGTGAGTTTCCAGGTTATATGGCCATACATAGTGTTAAGTTTAATTAGTAGTGTAGCCACTGCGACTGAGTCTCCTGGTGTGTTTAATTACATTTGGCCAGTATTCATCAACAGTTAATAATAACACTAATGATAAATACATAGTATCTCCTGTGATCGTGTGGTGTATGGGATGCAGGAGTTGTATAAAGCAGAAATCTGTCTCAGTTCACCTTCTGCCACGTGAGCCCGCCACCATATTATGAATTAGCACTATTAATTGTAACCCCCTTAAATACCAGGTTGTTTGCTTTTAATGCCTGTTACAAAAATTGAATTACTAAATGCAAGGTGATTTTTTTTTTTTTTTTTGGGGGGGGGGGGGGTTGTTGTTTACAAAGATAATCCAGTCAGATTAGGGGGAAAAGGTGTCACAGTTGATTGAATATGGAAATCTGGCGACACAGTCAGGATTTAATGGTAATTAATATTCAGTGTTATTCTACGTATACAAAAGTTCAGTTATTAAATAGACATCAACAACTATCAGTTAACTGCAGAAAGAATGAAAAACTATTTCTTGCTCTTTATGCTCATAAAAATTAAATCCATATTAATATATTTTGGTTATTTAACTCATTGTGTTTTTCTTTTATTGAACATTTTCTTGTAAACAAAAAAAAAGCAAAACAAACAAAGATAAAAACATTTCTGTCTCAGCTGCAGTTTTTAGATTTTAAAGAGTGAACAAATGAAATGTTCAAACTATGAAACATGACAGTTTTGAATCAGTGGTTTAATCAGTGTGAGCAAAGCTTTCCCAAACTGTCTCTTGATGTTTTTATCTGATGTTGTTTCAGGAAAGTTGGTGACAGAGACTCTTTGTCTTCAGCAGGACTCCTCAAAGAGGACACAGAGCAGAAACACTGACACCAGTAAGTATCCACTGTTTGTGTCACCTTAAAGGTTGAATATGTAGAATATTTATTAAAAGCTATATTTTTTTTGAATAATACAGCCACGAGGCGTTTTGAGGGGTAGCCTACAGAATGAAAGTATTGCTTTTCCATGAAAAATAAAATTTAGTCTGAATTATATGGAGTTTATTCCCTATCTTAATTCAAGAGCATATTAAATGGATTTGAGAGCAGTATTTATTGATTTCATGCTCAGATTTTGTGATATTTTCTCTCAAAACTCTGCTCTCGCACTCAAATTTGCTCTGCGCATGCTCGCACTGTGTCCTCGCACTCGGTTACAACGCTGCTCGCGCAGATTTTCTGTGCTCACACTCGAGTTCTTCCTCTCGTGCTCAGGGAACTTGTGCTCGCAGATCTCTGCTCTGCTCTCGGATTTTTTTGTGGATCAAAGCTGTCAACCAATAGAAGGCCGGCTAGTATTGACCAATCAGACTGTCCCTGTTTGTTTATGGGTGCGTTCGCTGTTCTTGGACCCTTCTAACCATAGACATATATATGTCTATGCTTCTAACCTGTTCAAACACAAAACAATCATCTGTGTCATATAAAACAGTTGTTTATTTTCACATCAGCAGTAAATGATCAACATTATCATTCATTTGGAGTCATGACACCGGTGACTGTACGTCCAATATTCACTCTCTTTTCTCTTTGTTTTTGCTCTCTAACAACTCCTGAGGGAAATATTCAGCTCTTTAGCTGCTAAATCCTCCTCAAACATAATTAACAGCTCAATATTTTGGGGTTTTGTAGAGTGGATTTTTCGAGCTTTCTCTCTTAAAACAGCTGAGCACTGACAGTGAACCAAAAGCATAAACCAAAACACTGACCAACAGTGGTCCAAAAAATTAAAGAAACCACATTTATTACAGCACCGGAGGTCAGGAGTGGATAAACCCGGTTGAAAGAGTGCCCGCCCGTATGCCACGCTCCTCGTAGAACAGCGAACGCACCCACAAACAAACAGGGACAGTCTGATTGGTCAATACTAGCCGGCCTTCTATTGGTTGACAGCTTTGATCCACAAAAAATCCGAGAGCAGAGATCCGCGAGCACAAGCTACTTGAGCGCGAGAGGAAGAACTCGAGTGTGAGCGCAGAAAATCTGCGCGAGCAGCGTTGTAACCGAGTGCGAGGACACAGTGCGAGCATGCGCAGAGCTAATTTGAGTGCGAGAGCAGAGTTTTGAGAGAAAATATCACAAAATCTGAGCATGAAATCAATAAATATTGCTCTCAAATCCATTTAATATGCTTTTGAATTAAGATAGGGAATAAATCATTTTAAATTTTTTGACGGGTTCGACAATGACGTTCTGTGTACGTTGTACCAGCCAATTAGCGGCCGGAATTGCGGGTTGCCAGGGTTGTCTGTTGTTCCGGTGCAGCTACTGTAGGCTGGCACTGGGTGAAATGGAGTTGTAAACAAGCAGAGCCGTGTTGGACTCACTAAAACCAGCGTTTTTTGCTCTCAAGTACAACTTTTCATCACAAAACTTCGAAGGTAAGACAGAATATCTGTTAGTCGCTGTAAATAAGTGGTTGTTTCTTTGGCTGCTGGTTCACTGAGTTTTTAGAGCAATAATAGTGTTACTGTTGAACTCGCCAGGGTCTTAGCTTTCATATGAGATGCTATTTGTTTGTGTACCATGAAGTATCAGAGCGGTAGCAATGGAAATGTGGAGAGTGGGTTGACTTTCTGACGCTATTCGGATTTTGATATTTGATCATTAATATGCTTGGTGTTTGAGTTGTGTTTGGTGTGTGTAAAAATGACGTGCTTGTAGCGGAGTTTCTCCTATTTAATTTGATGTGCAGTATGACTGTATTGCTACATCATTAGGGGATCATCCCTATGTTGCCCGGGTCCTATGTTCCCCGCTTTATGTGACTGGGGAACATAGGGATGATCCCGTCTACAGTTAGCCAGTTAACTGAGTTAGCAGCCGATTTAGCAGATGAGTTAGCCGCCGAGCTAGCAGCCGAATTAGCCGCGATCAGGGGACATCGGTACGCTCCAGGGCCGCTGCTAAGCTTTTGGGGGCCCTAAGCATAAATGTTATTATATTATTATTATATATTTAATGTAATAATATAATAACTATCATGACATTTTTTTAGCAACCTTAATTTTGGGGGCCCCCGCCAGGTACTTGAGGCCCTACGCGCTCTGCGTACTCTGCGTATGGGGAGCGGCGGGGCTGGTACGCTCCCCAGGTTTAACTGCTACTCCCACTGGCGTTACAATGTAATGTACCTCGGTGGTTTCAAGTCAGTTACAGCGAGGGTATGTTCGCTTCCTGTTTTCAAAATAAAAGCACCAACTCTATCGTTATGGTTTTCTTAATAATAAAAGGCAACGGGTGTTTTATTTTGTGAAAATTACCGGAAGTGCGTTACTCGCTACGGCTAACTTGAGTGGCTCCGAATTCGCAGGAACAAAACTTTAAGCAGATGTTATTTGGACAAATTAGCGTCACATTGTGGATCTAAAGGGCTACTTTCTCGCCTAAAAAGGTTAGACATGTGGATAAAGTGGTATATTTACAGAGTTAGAGCTAAAATAAAATCCGCTTCAGCCTGCTGATTTCAGCTTGGGTAGGAACAAAATGCATTGTGGGTTATCGTGTAGTTTACTGACTGGTCTGCTCAGGCCGATCAGGCTACAGAAACAGGTAATCATTTTGAGTTGGGAGCTAGCTAGCTAATCGATTACACACCACTCAAAGAAAGACTTCCAGTTGAAGACTGGCTAACGTTAAATACTGTTGTAAAATTAATTGGTCGAAATTAGTAGTTACCCTGCATGATTCATCACTTGACATGACGCTGGCTAATCGACTGACGCACTCGGCACCTGACCTGGCAACCCGACTGCTGGAATTACTTTTTGGTTGTTGCGACTACGATCTCGAGACATGCCGTTGTTTTGCTCATTCTACATATTCAACCTTTAACACTTTTTAATGAGCTCATTACTGCAGCTGCACTCTGTTTATTTCTTCTTCTCTCCTCCAGATCAACCAGTCTGATGTTTTACACCACATTATGGAGACGGCAACACCTGGTGAGTTCAGTCACATCTCATTATAACCTCATAATACTGCAGTACTTTTACTGTAATACTGCATACTACATCACTATAATACTGCAGTACTTTTACTGTAATACTGCATACTACATCACTATAATACTGCAGTACTTTTACTGTAATACTGCATACTACATCACTATAATACTGCAGTACTTTTACTGTAATACTGCATACTACATCACTATAATACTGCAGTACTTTTACTGTAATATTACATACTACATCACTATAATACTGCAGTACTTTTACTGTAATATTACATACTACATCACTATAATACTGCAGTACTTTTACTGTAATATTACATACTACATCACTATAATACTGCAGTACTTTTACTGTAATATTACATACTACATCACTATAATACTGCAGTACTTTTACTGTAATACTGCATACTACATCACTATAATACTGCAGTACTTTTACTGTAATACTGCATACTACATCACTATAATACTGCAGTACTTTTACTGTAATACTGCATACTACATCACTATAATACTGCAGTACTTTTACTGTAATACTGCATACTACATCACTATAATACTGCAGTACTTTTACTGTAATACTGCATACTACATCACTATAATACTGCAGTACTTTTACTGTAATACTACATACTACATCACTATAATACTGCAGTACTTTTACTGTAATACTGCATACTTCATCACTATAATACTGCAGTACTTTTACTGTAATACTGCATACTACATCACTCATAATACTGCAGTACTTTTACTGTAATACTGCATACTACATCACTATAATACTGCAGTACTTTTACTGTAATACTGGATACTAAATCGCTATAATACTGCAGTACTTTTACTGTAATACTGCATACTACATCACTCATAATACTGCAGTACTTTTACTGTAATACTGCATACTACATCACTATAATACTGCAGTACTTTTACTGTAATACTGCATACTACATCACTATAATACTGCAGTACTTTTACTGTAATACTGCATACTACATCACTATAATACTGCAGTACTTTTACTGTAATACTGCATACTACATCACTATAATACTGCAGTACTTTTACTGTCATACTGCATACTACATCACTATAATACTGCAGTACTTTTACTGTAATACTACATACTACATCACTATAATACTGCAGTACTTTTACTGTAATACTGCATACTTCATCACTATAATACTGCAGTACTTTTACTGAAATACTGCATACTACATCACTCATAATACTGCAGTACTTTTACTGTAATACTGCATACTACATCGCTATAATACTGCAGTACTTCTACTGTAATACTGCATACTACATCACTATAATACTGCAGTACTTTTACTGTAATACTGCATACTACATCACTCATAATACTGCAGTACTTTTACTGTAATACTGCATACTACATCACTCATAATACTGCAGTATTTTTACTGTAATACTGCATACTACATCACTATAATACTGCAGTACTTTTACTGTAATACTGTATACTACATCACTATAATACTGCAGTACTTTTACTGTAATACTACATACTACATCACTATAATACTGCAGTACTTTTACTTTAATACTGCATACTACATCACTATAATACTGCAGTACTTTTACTGTAATACCACATACTACATCACTATAATACTGCAGTACTTTTACTGTAATACCACATACTACATCACTATAATACTGCAGTACTTTTACTGTAATACTGCATACTTCATCACTATAATACTGCAGTACTTTTACTGTAATACTGCATACTACATCACTCATAATACTGCAGTACTTTTACTGTAATACTGCATACTACATCACTCATAATACTGCAGTATTTTTACTGTAATACTACATACTACATCACTCATAATACTGCAGTACTTTTACTGTAATACTGCATACTACATCACTATAATACTGCAGTACTTTTACTGTAATACTGCATACTACATCACTATAATACTGCAGTACTTTTACTGTAATACTACATACTACATCACTATAATACTGCAGTACTTTTACTGTAATACTGCATACTACATCACTATAATACTGCAGTACTTTTACTGTAATACTACATACTACATCACTCATAATACTGCAGTACTTTTACTGTAATACTGCATACTACATCACTATAATACTGCAGTACTTTTACTGTAATACTGCATACTACATCACTATAATACTGCATACTACATCACTATAATACTGCAGTACTTTTACTGTAATACTACATACTACATCACTCATAATACTGCAGTACTTTTACTGTAATACTGCATACTACATCACTATAATACTGCAGTACTTTTACTGTAATACTGCATACTACATCACTCACTTTTACTGTAATACTGCATACTACATCACTCATAATACTGCAGTACTTTTACTGTAATACTGCATACTACATCACTATAATACTGCAGTACTTTTACTGTAATACTGCATACTACATCACTATAATACTGCAGTACTTTTACTGTAATACTGCATACTACATCACTCATAATACTGTAGTACTTTTACTGTAATACTGCATACTACATCACTCATAATACTGTAGTACTTTTACTGTAATACTGCATACTACATCACTATAATACTGCAGTACTTTTACTGTAATACTGCATACTACATCACTATAATACTGCAGTACTTTTACTGTAATACTACATACTACATCACTATAATACTGCAGTACTTTTACTGTAATACTGCATACTACATCACTATAATACTGCAGTACTTTTACTGTAATACTGCATACTACATCACTATAATACTGCAGTACTTTTACTGTCATACTGCATACTACATCACTATAATACTGCAGTACTTGTACTGTAATACTGCATACTACATCACTATAATACTGCAGTACTTTTACTGTCATACTGCATACTACATCACTATAATACTGCAGTACTTTTACTGTAATACTGCATACTACATCACTATAATACTGCAGTACTTTTACTGTAATACTGCATACTACATCACTATAATACTGCAGTACTTTTACTGTAATACTGCATACTACATCACTATAATACTGCAGTACTTTTACTATAATACTGCATACTACATCACTATAATACTGCAGTACTTTTACTGTAATACTGCATACTACATCACTATAATACTGCAGTACTTTTACTGTAATACTGCATACTACATCACTCATAATACTGCAGTACTTTTACTATAATACTGCATAATACATCACTATAATACTGCAGTACTTTTACTGTAATACTGCATACTACATCACTATAATACTGCAGTACTTTTACTGTAATACTGCATACTGCATCACTATAATACTGCAGTACTTTTACTGTAATACTGCATACTACATCACTATAATACTGCAGTACTTTTACTGTAATACTGCATACTACATCACTATAATACTGCAGTACTTTTACTGTAATACTGCATACTACATCACTATAATACTGCAGTACTTTTACTGTAATACTGCATACTACATCACTATAATACTGCAGTACTTTTACTGTAATCCTGCATACTACATCACTATAATACTGCAGTACTTTTACTATAATACTGCATACTACATCACTATAATACTGCAGTACTTTTACTGTAATACTGCATACTACATCACTATAATACTGCAGTACTTTTACTGTAATACTGCATACTACATCACTATAATACTGCAGTACTTTTACTGTAATACTGCATACTACATCACTATAATACTGCAGTACTTTTACTGTAATACTGCATACTACATCACTATAATACTGCAGTACTTTTACTGTAATACTGCATACTACATCACTATAATACTGCAGTACTTTTACTGTAATACTGCATACTACATCACTATAATACTGCAGTACTTTTACTGTAATACTGCATACTACATCACTATAATACTGCAGTACTTTTTTTACTGTAATACTACATACTACATCACTATAATACTGCAGTACTTTTACTGTAATACTGCATACTACATCACTATAATACTGCAGTACTTTTACTGTAATACTACATACTACATCACTATAATACTGCAGTACTTTTACTGTAATACTGCATACTACATCACTATAATACTGCAGTACTTTTACTGTAATACTGCATACTACATCACTATAATACTGCAGTACTTTTACTGTAATACTGCATACTACATCACTATAATACTGCAGTACTTTTACTGTAATACTGCATACTACATCACTCATAATACTGCAGTACTTTTACTGTAATACTGCATACTACATCACTCATAATACTGCAGTACTTTTACTGTAATACTGCATACTACATCACTATAATACTGCAGTACTTTTACTGTAATACTGCATACTACATCACTATAATACTGCAGTACTTTTACTGTAATACTGCATACTACATCACTATAATACTGCAGTACTTTTACTGTAATACTGCATACTACATCACTATAATACTGCAGTACTTTTTTTACTGTAATACTACATACTACATCACTATAATACTGCAGTACTTTTACTGTAATACTGCATACTACATCACTATAATACTGCAGTACTTTTACTGTAATACTACATACTACATCACTATAATACTGCAGTACTTTTACTGTAATACTGCATACTACATCACTATAATACTGCAGTACTTTTACTGTAATACTGCATACTACATCACTCATAATACTGCAGTACTTTTACTGTAATACTGCATACTACATCACTATAATACTGCAGTACTTTTACTGTAATACTGCATACTACATCGCTATAATACTGCAGTACTTTTACTGTAATACTGCATACTACATCACTCATAATACTGCAGTACTTTTACTGTAATACTGCATACTACATCACTATAATACTGCAGTACTTTTACTGTAATACTGCATACTACATCACTATAATACTGCAGTACTTTTACTGTAATACTGCATACTACATCACTATAATACTGCAGTACTTTTACTGTAATACTGCATACTACATCACTCCTAATACTGCAGTACTTTTACTGTAATACTGCATACTACATCACTCATAATACTGCAGTACTTTTACTATAATACTGCATACTACATCACTATAATACTGCAGTACTTTTACTATAATACTGCATACTACATCACTATAATACTGCAGTACTTTTACTGTAATACTGCATACTACATCACTATAATACTGCAGTACTTTTACTGTAATACTGCATACTACATCACTATAATACTGCAGTACTTTTACTGTAATACTGCATACTACATCACTATAATACTGCAGTACTTTTACTGTAATACTGCATACTACATCACTATAATACTGCAGTACTTTTACTGTAATACTGCATACTACATCACTATAATACTGCAGTACTCTTACTGTAATACTGCATACTACATCACTATAATACTGCAGTACTTTTACTGAAATACTGCATACTACATCACTATAATACTGCAGTACTTTTACTGTAATACTGCATACTACATCACTATAATACTGCAGTACTTTTACTGTAATACTGCATACTACATCACTATAATACTGCAGTACTTTTACTGTAATACTGCATACTACATCACTATAATACTGCAGTACTTTAATTGTAGTCTTAATAAAACATTGAAACTCTGATCAGTTCTGTGAGTCCTGAATGAAACTTGTGTTTTGACTCATTTTAATAAGACAAAACATTAAATATAATAATCTATAAAAACTGTAACTTGGTGAGAGACACAGTGAGCAGCAGCTGGATCATCGTCTGATTCAACAGATAGAAACTAACATTGATTATCAGATGACTTCCTCTCGTTACAACAGCTGTATTTAGAAAAACACTTTTAGAAGATACTGAACACTTGTTAATCATGATACTGTTAATACAAGGAGAGAATTATCTTTCTTAAAGCATGTTATCTTGTAAAAATGAAATCCCTTAATTAAAGCAGAATGTAAATCTCAAGTTATTTCTTAGATGATATTTATAGGAATGCTGGAAGTGGAGCAGTTGTGTTGTAGTCTTGCTGCAGAGATTTCACTCAACATGATTCATTTCCAGAATAAAATAGTAACTGGACTGATCAGGGATCAGATAAATGTAACAACTCATTAATAATAAATATTATAACTATATCTTATAATCACTGAAATCTCTGCAGCTGATTTTCTCTGTCAGATGACATTCATTCATCTTTTATCTGATGTTGTGACAGTTAGTGAGTAAAGCTTACTTCTATACCTCAGAGACACAGAAACATTTATACCTTTTAACATTTAGCTAGAATGTGAATCAGACTTCAGTCCACCTCTGATGTTTATTAGATGAATTTAAACAGCTTGTTTACAATCAAATATTTCTCTGAAGATTAATGAAGAGACTAAATGTAAAAGTGGAACAGTCAGAGAGAGGAAGAGACATTTCTTAATAACCTTTAAAAATAAACAGGAACCTGATCTAACCCTAAAGGTTTACACAACAACACAGTCTAAAACCTGGAAGTTTATTTATGAGTATGTACACTACATTACTTATCAGTGTAAATTAATATTAGATAAATGTATAATGTATAAATGTTTAATGATTGATCTGAGTTCTTCTGTTTTGTTTTTTACAGATGATGATTTAAAGTCTCAGAGGAGAAGAAGCCCTCCACACGATCGTCCTACCTGTAAGTTGAACTGAATGAGAATCCTTCAACATTTTATATTTCATGAATAAAGTAAGAAATATAAAATTAGTACCATCCAGGTGTTTATTTGGTGTGTGTGTGTGTGTGTGTGTGTGTGTGTGTGTGTGTGTGCGTGCGTGTGTGCGTGTGTGTGCGTGTCATCACTAAATCACTTTTCACATAAAGCATGTGTAGACTATAGTCTTTACTTTACAGAGACCCAACATTCTTTAACAGGAAAAAACCTCAATCAGAACAGAGCTCTATGTGAGCCTCCAGAGAGAGACACAGAGATCCACAATAATAACAATTATAAAAATAAAAACAATAATATGTTTAGTTTTATGTATTTTTATAAATAAAACATTACATTCAAGAATATGATTTTTTTTAAATGATGAACCTGAGAGGCTGCAGCTACACCTGTTAAAAAAATAATTGTATCTCCATATTAAAGCCAAATATCTTGATATTGATATGATATATGATATGACTATGAATTCACACTTTTTTGAAATTTAAAGTGTAGAAACAGTGAAAATTAAGCATTCTGAAACAAAACAGCATAATAACACCAAATTGACATAACAGTGCAATTACTCAAAATAGTTTATTAATCACAGCAGACCAATAACTGTCTGAAGCTGCAGTGAAATAAAAATAAACATTTTTCTGCTGCCTCTACTTTGCAACAATGTTTTAACAATATTTTAAATGTAACAACAGCAAAGATTAATCTTTGGCTGCATTCAAATATATACATTTAAAATAAATCAAATGAATAAAAATGGATTTTGCTGTAATGTGTGCTCTGACAGAGTGCCTCACAGATTTATAATGCTTATTTTAAACTAGTAAACTTTTTATTGTAAACTCTTTTTTACTTATTTTGAACTTTCCTACATAACCAAGGCTACAAACAAACACGCAGAACAAGTGTGCATGGCTTCTTCTAGAGGTATTTTGCCAGTAAGACTGATTAACCATTGTTGGCTTCAGACAGGAACTCTGACAAGTTACGATGTTGCTGCCTGTGCTGTAAAGTCTCTCTGAGGGAGAGCTGGTGGCTTGCCCACACAAATCTTTTTTTGCCATTTTGCTCAGTCTGGTAAAGCTTATTTGGTGGGCTCTCCACCATAGAAGTGGGTCCTCTTCACTATCCAGTGTAGAAGACAGGAGATAGCTGTTGACTTCAGCTTCTTTGGCAGCAGTGGGATCAAATGATGCTGTCGCTATGTCCTCTCTTCCATATCAGCCAGTGTACAAAGTTGTTTTGCAGCCTTTTTATTTTACCTTTAACTTGTGTGTGTGAATAAGATAAATATTTTGTGCACTTTTCTTCTTTTAGATTAATGAACTCAGCTGTTGTTCTGCAGTGAATCAGTCTCTGATGTTTCCATCAGAGTGACATCATGGCGATGAAATCTGGTGAGTCCAGTCAGACATTAATCTGAGTTTCTCAGGCTTCTTCATGTCAGTATTTAGGTGTAACTGGACAACTCAGTGTTCATGTTTTTGTTCAGTTAGTAGAACATTGAACAGAAATTGTCATATTTGTCATAAACAGGCAGATTAGAGAAAATATGAATTAATTTGTGTCTTTGTTTATATTTACAGTCAAAGAACTGAAGCGCAGCAGCAGCTTTGAATATCTGCCACCTCACAGTGAGTCAAACTGAATGTGTGTGTGTGTGTGTGTGTTTGTGTGTGTGTGTGTGTGTGTGTGTGTGTGTGTGTGTGTGTGTGTGTTTACACTACCACTGCAGCAGTAGATGATGTGTAGTACTTGATCTGACTGTATCACACTTTCATTATCACATTAACACTGTTTATCTTTCATTAATTTGTATCTTGGATGATGGAAGCAAGGTCACATCATTTTATCACTGAATATCAGACTGTTCTGTGCAACTGCCATATTTATATTCTTAAATATCTGTGAATATGATACCCTGAAAAGCTAAAAAAGTTGCAAGTTGTTGATGGCTGACATATTATCTAACAGCTAACTAAACTTTCTCACTGATGGGAGATTATCCTCTTGGATTAAATTCACATTTTGTTGACTTTTTCCTCCTTTTTCCAGTGTCTGAGCTGAGGGTTGTTCTGCTGGGGAACAACTGGTCTGAGAAGAATTCAGTTGGGAACTTCATACTGGGAGAAACTGTGTTCAGAGAACCGCCTAAATGCTGTCAGAGAATCAGAAAACCACTGGAAGGGGAGAAGAAAATAGTTGTCATCAACACTCCAGATCTGATGTTTCCCAGCATTTCTTCTAAAGAAGAGTTTTCAAAAGAATGTGCAAAACAGTCAGCTCCTGGACCTCATGTGTTCCTGCTGGTTCTACAGTCTGAAAACTTCACTGAGCAACACAAACTGAGACTCTGTACAGTTCTTGGAGAGTATAGTGATCAATCATTTGATCATTCACTGATACTGATATTACCACCCAGAGAAGGAGGTTTTAAATTCCTGAAGAAATATGAGCAACAGCCACCCTTAAAAGAGATGATCAGAAAGTGCAGATACAGATACTTGAAGCAGAAGGATCTTGAACGTCCAGAGCTGTTAACACGTTTGGGTCAAATTGCCAAAGAAAACAATGGAGAACATCTGAGCTATGACGTGTTTGAAAACACAACAGCTACTTTAGCAAGTGATCATCAGAGCCAGAAGAAAAGACCAACTCTTATCTTCGATGTTCTTAAAGCTGCTGGTAAGTGCAAAGAACAATCCTGATGAAAACATAAATCCTCCTCTTCGATTAAATTAGACTATTAAGTTGGAAATCAATGATGTCCTCTTTTAACAGGTCTGTGTGGGGCTACAGAAAACACTCTGCCACTCTCACAGTCAGGGATAAACCCTTTTTCTCACAGTAAGTAAAGTGGCATCTTTGTAACAGTATTAACACAGAAAAAATTCAGAATCCTTTACCACTGAAAAACAATATTCACTTAAAAATAAAATTGATCCATATATCACTTTGTTCACAGCTTTTCAATTTCAATAGTAAATTTTCAATATAATATTAAATCAAAGTAATGAAAAGAAGTTGTCCACCTTTACAATTACTTCTTTAGGTAGTGTCATTATCAGTTTCCTTTATAATCATTCTGTATTCACTCTTTAGATATTTTGCAAGTCAGTTAAGTCATGTCAGTATGTCTTTTTTTTAGATTTTTAGTCTCTCCCTCCACACATGCGATGGCAGGGATCCTAGACGAACCTCCCGCTTGCTGGAATTCTTCATTGTCGTCAACAAACAAAAAAAAACAACCTGCATGCCATATGAATTAACCTTAGTTAATACCAAATTATTTCTTTCAGTATGTAGAATAATTTGGAGATCTTATCTTATTTCTTCTTTTTTCACAAACTAAAATATACAAACATTAGGGTTATCACCTTACATGCAGAAAAATGAAGGATGCCTGCCGCGTCCATAACTTAAAATATGGTTTAAGAAATTATTAAGATTGATAATAGTCTGAAGTACTTTGTTACCAATGGATGTTAGAAATACGCTGAATGGCTAACTTCTCAGTTATAAATTACTATTTGTATTGAAATCAATGTTAACAGATGCACTCGGGCTCTTTCTATCAAAACTCAACAGCAGTGTTTCCCACAGAACTTTTAGAGACAATGATGGTTGGACCTCAGTCTAGGGGCATGCTAGGGGGGTCTGGGAGTATGCTTCCCCGGTCGTAAATTTGTACATGTTTAAGTCAAATACATCATTCTGGTGTACCCTGAGAGAAACATTAAGAGGTTATATCTATGCTGCCATATCTATAGCATATCTTTCACACATAGCCTACATGTGAACTTATCTGTATTTCCTCCCTTTAAATTACATATACAGATATACAGCACTCAGTGTCATTACCCGATGTGAGTCGCACATGCGCAGTCGGGTCCGCCATATTGGACAGTTATGTACGGCAACTACGCTTGGAAAAAACACATAACCCTAACCCTATTCACTCAACTTAATCACGATTCGTGAGAAATATGAACTTTTGATGTTTTCTACGTCTGACAATGAAAACTGAAGTTAAAAGAGATGAACAAACAAGTAACAGTGTAACATTTTTTTTTCTAATTACACATCTGTACATACTATCATTTTAAAAATACAAGTAGCTTTTAGTCATTTTTAAAAATTATTATTGCCTCTGATTTACTAATTTGGGCAATATTTTTTTTTATTCAGAATTAATGGTCAAGGAGCATTCTGAAGTTATAGTTTCTTGTATTTTAAATATTGTTTTATCAGCTACAGCACTGTGAGAAGAGTTATGTCTGTGTTTCCTCATGTTTGATGTGTATAATGTTAATCTAACAGCAGCAGTAGTGTTGTGTAGTTACTGCAGGGCACCAGCAGAGGGACTGTAGAGCTGTCAGTCATTACACACGTGGCCCGAGGAAAGTTTGTGTGTCTGTGTATTTTTCAGATTAATACTCTAAGTAAAAAGAAAAAAGTCCCAGTGACATCAGCCGTTAACTCAGATCAGGATATAAAGTTTATATTAAAAAAACGCTTGGTCTGACTCACATCGGGTAGCGACATTGCGCATGTGTGAAAACCAGCTCTCAGATAGTGTATTAATACTTCCCCGGTTACATACAGATGTACAAACTTGTGTTGAACTTCTATTGTTTCTATACTTTGTGCAGACTCGCATCCAACTGCTGAAGCATGTATGAAACACATCTATCCAACTTATAACAGTAGTTTGTCCAAGTGGTGTTGCCGTATGTAGCTTTCCAAGATGGCGGACGTGACTGCACATGTGCGACTCAAATCGGCTAGCAACTTACTTCGGGTAGTGACACTCTCCGCAAACTAATGTAATGTTGATCCTATTATTTCTATGATTGCACTGTTACTGTGTTTATTTTGTAAGTGAGTGATAAATAACACTTATTTGAAAAAAGAAAAAAAAATCTCCCCAAACTCAAACTTTACCGCATTGTTTCCCATCAGTGCTCTGCTAAGGGGCCCGCCCTCTTCTGCCTCTGATTGGCTCTGATCGTGACAGTCTTAAATTAACCAATAAAATCAATGATGGCGCGAAATTTACCCAAGCAAGGGCAGAGTAGGGCGGGCCTTCACAGAAGACAACTCGGAAATACGGGACAAACCCTATCCCGTGTGTATTCAAAACGGGACGCGCTATTTAATCCTCAAATACTGGACGATTCTGTATTTTAAGGCATGCATGTAGTTTAGTTAACTGGTTGGATTTGTCTGACTTTATTGATAGATATAATTTATTATCATCAGCATAACAATGAAAATGTATTGAGCGTTGCGAAATAATATTACCTAAAACAATAAGCTGTTTATGTGATCACTGCTATAATCAAATTATTTTATATCTTTCCTTGTGTTTTATTACAGCATCTGCATTCAGGATTGTGCTGTTGGGAAAAAGTGAGGACGAAAAAACAGAGATTGGTAACTTGATCATTGGGATCCAAGGTTTTCATTGCCAAAAACATTCACCAACCATGCAGTGTGGGGCCTCTCGTCGAGAGTGGAAAGAAAAACCAGTCACAGTAGTAAAAACTGCAGACATGTTCAGTATGTCTGAGGACACTGTGAGAAGAGAAGTGAAGAACTGTGTGACTCTTTGTCCTCCTGGACCAAATGTTCTGCTGCTGTTAGTGAAGCCTTCTGAGTTCACTGAAGTGGACAGAAAAACACTGAAGTTCATCCTGAGTATGTTTGGTCGAGATGCTTTCAAACACTCAATGGTTGTCATGTCATATGATGAGAGGATGGAAATGAATGTCTCTGTTAATGACCTCCTTCAAGACTGTGAGGGAAGACACTACAACATGTCTGAAGATAACTATGGATCGTTAATGGAGAAGATTGAGGAAACGGCAAACAAAAACTATGAACCCCCCTTGCCTCCATGTGAAGTCATCAAACCATCTTTAAACCTGGTTCTATGTGGGAGGAGAGGAGCAGGGAAGACTTCAGCAGCCAAGGCCATTTTAGGTCAGACAGAGCTTCATTCAGTCTCCAGCTCATCAGAGTGTGTTAAACATCAGGGAGATGTGTGTGGACGTTGGGTTTCTCTGGTGGAGCTGCCTGCCTTGTATGGAAAACCTCAGGCGGCAGTGATGGAGGAATCATTCAACTGTATCTCCCTCTGTGATCCAGAGGGTGTCCATGCCTTCATCCTGGTCCTACCTGTGGGTCCCCTCACTGATGAAGACAAGGGAGAGTTAAAGACCATCCAGAACATGTTCAGCTCTCGAGTCGATGCCTTCACCATGATTCTGTTCACTGTGGAGTCAGATCCTACAGCTCCAGCTGTTGTTGACTTTATAAAGAAGAACAGAGAGATCCAGGAACTCTGTCAGAGCTGTGGAGGAAGATATGTTGTTCTCAACATCAAGACCAAGCAGCAGATCTCTGAGATGTTGGATACTGTGGAGAAGATGAGTCAGTCTGAAAATAAACCATGTTGCTATACAACGGAGACCTTTGCACGTGCCCAGAAGGATAAACTCATACAACAACAAACTGAACTTGAGAAGCTGAAAAAGGAGAACAAGATCACTTGTAAGTAATTTAAATTTGATTTTTTTTTTTAAATTCTGTGTCCTAATCAGAGCATGTGAGTGGAGCGCTAGTGAGCGGGAAGTGGAGACAGATTTTGGAAGGAGTGCGGAATGACAGAGTGCTGCACTGTTCTGCTGGAATTTCACTCTGATACCGCACACATCAACGTCTGAATAATAAAAATAGAAATGAAATAAAGAATAATATTTCTCAATTTCACAAATCCTTCATCAGAACAATGGAAAACACACTTAAGAGAATCCAGTTATTACATTATTGGGTAACACTTTATTTGACACCTATTGCTATAACGCATCATAAATATATTTATAATGTGTTATAATGATGTTATAGCGCTGTATAACTATAGTTATAAACACTCATAAATGATCATATTGCTTTACAACAATAATCATAACACACTATAAAACATTTCATTATGACTTATAAGGTCAGGTAATATAATGCGTTATAAGGTCAGGTATTATGATGCGTTATAACTGTTATGACCTATACCTGAGCAGTTTCATCATTTTACTTGAAGCACCCAATGACCATTTACAATAAGTTATAATCACATTATAATGCATTATACCAGTGATTATAATGCATTATAAAGAGTTTTAATATATGACAACTATATAATTATAATAATACCCTTTGATCCTTGCAACAAAAACTGGTTAGCAAGGGACCAGCAATCATTAAGTATTATAATTCTAGACCTTATAAGCCATTATAAAATGCTCTATAATGTGCTATGCTTATTGTTATAAAGCCTTATGATAATTTATGAGTGTTTATAACTATAGTTATACAGCGCTATAACGTCATTATAACGCATTATAAGTATATTTATGATGCGTTATAGAGATAGGTGTCAAATAAAGTGTTACCCATTATGGCACTTGACCAGCAAACACACTAAAGTGCACAATCACCGCCTCCAACATTGCCACAAGTCAACAAACACAATTCTGCACAAACTATAACTGTATAAGTTATCAGAACTTAGAGAATCACAAGGACATCCATAAATAAACACTATATACATATATATGCCAAAAATATAAACAATCAGAAAAGTAAGAAGAGCAGAAAGCAACAATAATAATTTAATACAAATAAAATAGAGAATTAATATTCTTATAATAGCACAAATGGGAAAACACACTGAAGAGAATCTAATTATTACACTATTGCACTTAGAACACTGTTTAAATGGCACAATACTAAACCAATTCACCTTGGAGGTGCACAGATTCATTTTATATTACCTATTTTTTTAGCCATTTCCCACAACCCAGAAATATAAAAATGTGCATGTACTATAGGTCTGTATTTATAATATTATTAATGAAATGTGCGTTATTTGGAAGAAAGTCAAGGTGTGACTGACTTTAGCCCACTAAAGTCTTGCTCTATTAAGTGGATCCCCGTTCCCCCTGCCTGTTCCAGTAGGGAGACGCAGAGGTGAACTGTCCCCCTCCCCTTCTCTCACAGCTTCTGTGCGCGCGGCAGCCTCTCAGTAAGCAGGGGCACGTGCACAACAGAGTGATAGATTGACTTGAAAACAAAATTTCTTTTCTTGAAGAGCTCATGCCGTCCCCCATGAGTCATGACAAAATTCCACCCTGGGCGCTTGCCCAATTCGCTCATATCAGGGACTGCACCTATAATGTAAATATATTTATTTTGTTATGATATAATTATAGGCCTACTTGGTGGGCTGTTAACTTGCTCTTAGATCAGCAGGTGAAAAAGTTGTTTCAGAAAAGATAAACACCAACAAATATGGATTGAAGTAGATAATTTCGTCAGGTAAAAACATGTTCTGAATTTCGGAAATGATTACATCTATGTTTTTTCAATAAATATGAACTTTTGAACTTTACAATGCTCAGTGTGGAGTTTCGGACTAATAGCGGTCTATGCTGCCAGGGTGTCTTCACCGTCTTAGCCTGCTGCAACTGATCACTCAAAACCATCCTCCCAAAAAGGTTTTTAACAACCTGCACAGAAAAAAAATCACTGCACACAGTCTAGTTTTGCTGCAAGCCAAATTTCAGACAGAATATATATAAATATATAATATAAATATTAGGACTGTCAGCATTAACACATTAATCACAATGACATTCAGGGCTGAGAATAAACTATTATTATTTTGTGTGTGTGTGTGTGTGTGTGTGTGTGTGTGTGTGTGTGTGTGTGTGTGTGTGTGTGTAAATCTCTCCTCACTGACTCACCCACTGTCACAGATTGCTGTTATAATGGAGCTGTGTAAACTGTACTCAGTGCTCAGCATCAGGCACGTGCACACATAGGGCCGTGGGGGTGCCTCATATTAAAAAGTGCCCTGTGTGTGTGTGTGTGTGTGTGTGTGTGTGTGTGTGTGTGTGTGCGTGCGCGTGTGTGTGTGTTTGTTTGTTTGTTTTAAATAACATTAATAAATTCATGTTAGGGATGTAAAAAAAAAAACGGCGGTACAAAGACTGTACCTATTTCTTGTAATATGGGGTTGTTGTGTGTGTTGAGCTGCTGCTCCTCTGTCTGTTGCGGCTCCGCTCGGTTACAGAGCCGAGAGAGAGAGAGAGAGGGGGGGGGGGATAACTGAGGAGACGTGACAGTGAGTTATGGTCTAACTAGTCGCCGTCCACTTATTTAACGTGTTTAAATATGAGTAGCCTAATATTTCAGAAAAACGCTTCATTCTAGTCAATGTGTCGGAGCACGGCGCATCAATCACACAGAGCAGATCGTGCGGGACAGGAAACCGTGTACAAAATAAGAAATAAAACCGGGTTAATTTTCAAAATAAAATGCACCATGTTTACGGCGGATCATATTTCCCTCACTACAGGTCTGAAGTACAGGGCCGAGGTTAAGATATAAGTTTATTATTGTGACTTTGCTACTACTGTGTGGGCTAACAAAATAATAATAATAATGACACAAACGAAATGGCAATTTCATATCACTTTCACCTACAGGACACACAGCTAAGTAGTTTGCTTTCTATTAGCACTTTAGTTTTTAATTTTACATTAATTTCCATATTGTGTAAAGGACCGGAAAAAAAAAATCGGCAGGCACATGCTGCCCTTTTCTGACTTTGAGCCCCTGCCTCTCTATAATCATGTGCACCAGTGGCGGCTGCTGGTGTTTTAAACAGGGGAAGCTCACTTTACATCTTCATCATAAAACTTGTCATATTGAAGCGAGGCAGTTACAATAAAAGGAGTGTTTAATTGAGGCTGTTGTATGCTTCATCTATGCCATAGAACCACATCAACACACAAACACTTAACACCTGAATTATTCAACATAAACGTGTTAATTCATATTTAATATATAAGACCTAATCTAATCTAATTAATTAGACCAATCATATTGTTTTCTGTACCATTTTGCAATGTAACTCTCCTCTCTGCTCGGACTGCAACTGGGACTGCTGTACGAGGCTGCTGTGAGTCTGTGAGTGCTTTGGGACGGGGGCAGGGCTCACAGCAGCACCCGCTGCTCGTTGAGGACAGAGTGATACGTGCTTTCATGTCAGAATCTCTAAAACATCAGAAAACTCTCTAATAACACCAGAAAAACTCGCTAGATATGTCGATAGTCGCCTTTGAGAAAAAAAGTCGCCAAGAAGAGTTGGAAAGTCGCCAGATTTAGCGAGAAAGTCAAGCTACACTGGCAAAACTACATTCAGAGGAGTCAGCCTATCCAAAGATGTCTATCAAGGGCTTTGAGCCATATAAAACATTTCATCCAATCATCATACAGAAGCAGAGCGTCCGACCCCGCCCACTGCTCCATTGACCGCCAGAGACGCTCAGCGTCCAGGGGCGGGACGAGTTTGTCGCATTATCCAATGAGCGTCTTATCCTGGCTTGTCCCGCCCTAGCCAAAACAGCTGTTGGGAGAAGCTTCATTGACCACCAGAGACGCTCAGCGTCCAAAGCGGACTGCAATTGTGTTATAGGGAAATCACGTCGGAAAATAACAGTGTTGGCAATAAACAGCTGGTTACAGGATGTCATAGTTGTAAAATTGAACGCATTCAAGTGCAGATTTGATGTAAATATAATTTTAGTGTGAATTTAATATGACAGTTGTGACAATTTATTTGATGAAATTTTAGGGGAAGCTGAGCTTCCCTTGTTGTCTCAGAGCAATCGCCCCTGATGTGCACGTCCCTGCTCAGCATGTGTTCATATGATCTTCATGCTTCCAGTAGCACATTTAGATATGAGCAGTCGTCCAAGGCGGCATCTTACCGGGGGCGACAGAGAGCACACACACCAAAAGAAAAAAAATAGATGTTTTCTATCGCTTATTTGCATGTCATGTCTTCTTTTTATAAAGTCACTGAAGTTGAAACAAGTAACAAGCCTGTTTTGACAATGTAAGGAGTAGAAAGTCCAGATATTAGTGTTCAAGTGTAGGGACGAAAAGTCAAAAGTCAAAATAAATACTCATATAAACTATAGATACCTGGAAATCTACTGAATCTACAATAACCAAGTACAAATACTTTGTTAATTCCCACCTCTGCTTTTGGATGTAAGGCTTAAGTTTAAGATAGAAGTTAAATAAGCACGCACACCTTTTTTTTGCAGAGTGATTCTACTGGAGCGAGATGCAGTCTTAGTTGAGTGCTGAGCAGTAATGAGCGCTCCACTCCACTCATATGCTCTGATCCTAAATCATGTTCTGTATTACATTATTGAGTCTACAGCACTGTACTGTGGCGACTGTGAATATTTGAATTAACTGCAGTTGTTTTGATGTTACAGGTGATGATGAGGAACAGAGCTCAGAGTGTCTCAGGATTGTTCTTCTCGGGAAGTCTGGCAGTGGAAAGAGCTCTACAGGAAACACCATTCTGGGAAGAGAAGAGTTTAAAGCTGAATCAAGTCAAAGATCAGTCACCAAACAGTGTCAGAAAGCACAGAGTGAAGTGGACGGTCGTCGTGTCGTCATGGTCGACACTCCTGGTCTGTTTGACGACACTTTGTCCCATGAAGAGGTTAATGAGGAGATGGTGAAATGCATCAGTCTTCTGGCTCCAGGACCACATGTCTTCCTGTTGGTGTTACAGATTGGTCGACTCACACCAGAAGAGAAGGAGACCGTAAAACTCATCAAGGAAGTGTTTGGAAAGGATTCAGAAAAATTCATCATCATTCTTTTAACAGGAGGAGACAAACTGCAGCGTAGCAAGCAGTCCATTGAAGAATACATAGAGAAGAAATGTGATGATTCACTTAAGAAGCTGATTGCCGACTGTGGAGGAAGATGCCATGTGTTTAATAACTATGATGAACAAAACCGCACACAAGTCAGTGAGCTGATAAACAAGATTGACTCCATGGTGAAGAAAAATGGCGGCAGCTGCTTCACCAATAAGATGCTGCAAGAGGCAGAGGCAGCAATAAAGAAGGAAATGGAGAAGATCCTGAAAGAGAAGGAAGCAGAGATGAATCTTAAAATAAGATATGAAGAAGAAATGGAGGCAATGAAAAGACAAATAGAAGAACAGAGAGCAGAGATTGAACAGAAGAGAAAACTGAGAGAGAAACAACTTCAGGAAAAGGAGGAAAAGATTCAGAAAGAACGAGAAGAGAGAAAGAAACAACAGGAAGAGAGAGAAGAAGAAGACAAGAAGAGGAGAATGCAGGAAGAAATTCAGCGACAGCAGTGGGAACAGAAACTTGCAGCTTTGGAGAGAAAGATAAAATCAGAATCAGAAGAAAAAGAAATCATTGATAAAAAGCTGATGGAGAGCAGAGAAAAGATGAGAAAAGAACGAGAGGACTGGGAGAAGAAACGAAAAGAAATGTGGAAGAAAAGAAATCAAGAAGATGAACAGAGACGACAGGAGGAACAGAGAAGAATAAAAAAGCTCCGAGATGAATATGAGCAGGAAAGAGAAGAATATGAAAAGAAAAGTAAAGAAGAAGATCAAATCATAAGAAAACAAGAGGAGGAAAAGAGAGAAGAATTAGAGGAAAACTATAGGAAAAAACTGGAGAATATGAAGAGATACGAAGATGAAGCCAGAGAGAAAGCTGAAGAATATGAAGCTCAGTTAAACGTGCTAAAACTTGAAAGAATGCATGAAGAGGAAATGAAGGCAATGAAAAGACGAATAGAAAAACAGAGAGCAGAAATTGAACAGGAGAGAGAATTGAGAGAGAAACAACTTCAGGAAAAGGAGGAAAACATTCAGAAAGAACGAGAACAGAGAAAGAAAGAACAGGAAAAGAGAGAAGAAGAAGACAAGAAGAGGAGAGAACAGGAAGAGATTCAGCGACAGCAGTGGGAACAGAAACTTACAGCTTTGGGGAAAAAGATAAAATCAGAATCAGACGAAAAAGAAATGATTGATAAAAAGCTGATGGAGAACAGAGAAGAGATGAGAAAAGAACGAGAGAACTGGGAGAAGAAACAAAAAGAAATGTGGGAGAAACGAAATCAAGAAGATGAACAGAGACGAGAGGAGGAGGAGAAAAGATTTGAAAAGCTCCAAGAAGAATATGAACTGGAAAGAGAAGAACATAAAAAGAAAAGAAAAGATGAAGATAGAATAAGAATGGAAAAAGAGGAAAAGGACAGAAAAGATTTAGAGGAAAACTATAAGAAACAACTGGAGGAAAGAAAGAAGACACATGAAGAAGAAGTGAGAAAACAAACTGAAGAATTAAATGAGTTCAGAGAAAAATCCAACAAAGAAATTTCAGCTCTGAAAGAAAAACATGAAGAAGAAGTGGAAGCTTTGAGGAAACTACATGAGACACAAATGTGTGAAAGAGAAGAAAAACACAAAGACTCAGAAAATCTCTATAATCTTAAAGAAAAAGAACTAAAAGAAGAAATGGAGCAAAAAGAAAAACAATTAAAAGATGAAATAAAGGCAAAAGAAAAAACATTGCAAGAAGAAATGGAACGAAAAGAAGAACAGCAAAAAGAAGAAATGGAAACAATGAAAAGAAGAATAGAAAAACAGAGAGCAGAGATTGAACAGGAGAGAGAATTGAGAGAGAAACAACTTCAGGAAAAGGAGGAAAAGATTCAGAAAGAACGAGAAGAGAGAAAGAAAGAACAGGAAGAGAGAGAAGAAGAAGACAAGAAGAGGAGAGAACAGGAAGAAATTCAGCGACAGAGGTGGGAACAGAAACTTGCAGCTTTGGAGAAAAACATAAAATCAGAATCAGAAGAAAAAGAAATGATTAATAAAAAGCTGATGGAGAACAGAGAAGAGGTGAGAAAAGAACGAGAGGACTGGGAGAAGAAACAAAAAGAAATGTGGGAGAAAAGAAATCAAGAAGATGAACAGAGACGAGAGGAGGAACAAAGAAGAATAGAAAAGCTCCAAGAAGAATACGATCAGGAAAGAGAAGAATATGAAAAGAGAAGGAAAGAAGAAGATGGAATAAGAACAGAAAAAGAGGAAAAGGACAGAAAAGATTTAGAGGAAAACTATAAGAAACAACTGGAGGAAAGAAAGAAGACACATGAAGAAGAAGTGAGAAAACAAACTGAAGAATTAAATGAGTTCAGAGAAAAATCCAACAAAGAAATTTCAGCTCTGAAAGAAAAACATGAAGAAGAAGTGGAAGCTTTGAGGAAACAACATGAGACACAAATGTGTGAAAGAGAAGAAAAACACAAAGACTCAGAAAATCTCTATAATCTTAAAGAAAAAGAACTAAAAGAAGAAATGGAGCAAAAAGAAAAACAATTAAAAGATGAAATAAAGGCAAAAGAAAAAACATTGCAAGAAGAAATGGAACGAAAAGATGAACAACAAAAAGAAGAAATGGAGACAATGAAAAGAATAATAGAAGAACAGAGAGCAGAGATTGAACAGGAGAGAGAACTGAGAGAGAAACAACTTCAGGAAAAGGAGGAAAAGATTCAGAAAGAACGAGAAGAGAGAAAGAAAGAACAGGAAAAGAGAGAAGAAGAAGACAAGAAGAGGAGAGAACAGGAAGAGATTCAGCGACAGCAGTGGGAACAGAAACTTACAGCTTTGGAGAAAAAGATAAAATCAGAATCAGAGGAAAAACAAATCATTGATAAAAAGCTGATGGAGAACAGAGAAGAGATGAGAAAAGAACGAGAGGACTGGGAGAAGAGACAAAAAGAAATGTGGGAGAAAAGAAATCAAGAAGATGAACAGAGACGAGAGGAGGAACAGAGAAGATTAAAAAAGCTCCAAGAAGAATATGAACAGGAAAGGAAAGAAGAAGATAGAATAAGAATGGAAAAAGAGGAAAAGGACAGAAAAGATTTAGAGGAAAACTATAAGAAACAACTGGAGGAAAGAAAGAAGACACATGAAGAAGAAGTGAGAAAACAAACTGAAGAATTAAATGAGTTCAGAGAAAAATCCAAAGAAATTTCAGCTCTGAAAGAAAAACATGAAGAAGAAGTGGAAGCTTTGAGGAAACAGCATGAGACACAAATGTGTGAAAGAGAAGAAAAGCCCAGCAAGGACTTACAAAATCTCTTAAAAAAGGAAATAAAAGAAGAGATGGAGCGAAAAGAAAAACAATTACAAGATGAAATAAAGGCAAAAGAAAATCAAAAAGAAGAAATAGAGACAAAAGAAAAAGAACTCAAACAAGAAATTGATCACAAAAGACAAATAAAAGAAGAAATGGAGCAAAAAGAAAAAGAACTCAAAGAAGAACTGGAGATAAAAGAAAAAGAACTCAAAGAAGAACTGAAACAAAAAGAAAAAGAACTCAAAGAAGAAATGGAGACAAAAGAAAAAGAACGCAAAGAAGAACTGAGACAAAAAGAAAAAGAACTCAAAGAAGAACTGAGGCAAAAAGAAAAAGATCTCAAAGAAGAAATGGAGATAAAAGAAAAAGAACGCAAAGAAGAACTAGAGATAAAAGAAAGAGAACTTAAAGAAGAACTGAAACGAAAAGAAAAAGAACTCAAAGGAGAAATGGAGACAAAAGAAAAAGAACGCAAAGAAGAACTGGAGATAAAAGAAAAAGAACTTAAAGAAGAACTGAAACGAAAAGAAAAAGAACTCAAAGAAGAAATGGAGACAAAAGAAAAAGAACTCAAAGAAGAACTGAAACGAAAAGGAAAAGAACTCAAAGAAGAGATGGAGACAAAAGAAAAAGAACTCAAAGATGAAGTCGATGGAAAAACTAAAATAAAAGAAGAATTGAAACAAAAAGAAAAAGAGCTCAAAGAAGAAATTGAACAAAAAGAAAAAGAACTCAAAGAAGAACTGAAACGAAAAGAAAAACGACTCAAAGAAGAAATGGAGACAAAAGAAAAAGAACTGAAAGATGAAATGGAGACAAAAGAAAAAGAACGCAAAGAAGAACTGAAACGAAAAGGAAAAGAACTCAAAGAAGAAATGGAGACAAAAGAAAAAGAACGCAAAGAAGAAATGGCGATAAAAGAAAAAGAACTCAAAGATGAAATGGAGACAAAAGAAAAAGAACTCAAGGAAGAACTGAAACAAAAAGAAGAACAACTCAAAGAAGAACTGGAGACGAGAGAAAAAGAACTCAAAGATGAAATGGAGATAAAAGAAAAACAACTGGTGAAAGAAAATAAGGCCAAAGAAGAACAACTCAAAGAAGAACTGGAGACAAAAGAAAAACAACTGAATGAACTGAAACAAAAAGAAAAACTATTCAAAGAAGAAATGGAGACAAAAGAAAAACTATTCAAAGAACTTGAGACAAAAGGAAAACAACTAGTGAAAGAAATAAAGGCAACAGAAGAACAACTTAGAGTAGAAATGGAGGAAAAAGAAAAACTACAAAATGATGAAATAGATCAACTAAAAATTCAAATTGAGACCAAAGAAATCGAGCTCGATCAGTTGAAGGACATTGTAAGACAGAAATCTAGAGATAAATGTTCCATCAGCTGATTGTCTGATGATCCACGACTGAACATTTAATGTTGTTCATGCACAAATGCTCATTCTTCCCTGTATGTGACAAGCAGTAAAATTATGAGTCATGTCACCATTTTATACTTTATATTTTTTTATGTTTTTCTTTGTTTTTATGGATGATAGTGAATGCAACATTAAAATTGAGGAGTTAAGTTTGGTGATAATTGACCAACACTGATCGGACATCCCTGCTTCACTTTCCACAAACACTTCTACTAAGAAAAGTTACATATGTTTTTATTAAGACTTTTGCTGATATGGTTAGTTAGAACATTGTTGAACTTGACAGATAAATGCTTTACAAATATTGTTTTTATTATGCTGATAAAAGACTGGGATCATGGCTGTAATGGTAAAATACAGTGTTGGCAATGTTGCATTTATGTCAATGAAGTTTGGATTTAATTACGTAGCATGTGAATATTTGACTGATGTGAGCCACACATATTTGATTTTCAGGTACTTATTTATCATTAAGTTCCAGGTTGAAACTTGTAAATAGAATCATTCTGATATTATGTGACTGCCGTGCCTCAGCTACTCTGTCACAGGAACACAAGTCCCAGATAAAAGGACCTGTAACTGTATATTTTTATCAAACCAGGGGCGACCAGGCATTTGCTATCCAGGCTCCATTGCACAGAGGCAAACCACATCTTTGTCTTCTTTTTAATATATTTTAAAAACACATTATTTTAATGCACTTTCACTTACAGTAACTAATTCCTTGCTGTGTATATCTAATAACTTTCTATTTTCTATTGTTTTTATTTTTTGGATATTGTATTCTTTATGTGAGCGTATTCTTACTTTTTTGTTTTCTTTTGTAATGCTTTTGTTTTATTGACATTTTATTGGTTTCCGCCTTATATTTTATTGTTTTGAATAAAAGTGGGTTGGAATATAATGGAAAAACAAAACTGATGTTGAATTAATTTGTTTTAATCTGATTCTTGGACATGACCACAGAACTCTGATGTGATTAGCATTCAGCTAGTAGCACTCTTCCGGACAGAGACCTCCGATGTTGTACCTGCACTGCTGGAGCCACTCTCCCCTAATAATAATTAAAAATAAAAATAAAAACAAAGTACAGAAGAATAGAAAGAGAGAAATAAAATACTAGAATAGAGCATTAAATGTAAGGTTGCAGCATAAAATAATCATTTTCATTAAAATAATTAAAAGGACATACAGTGTAAATGAAAGATTATATTTTAAAGTGCTTTGAAAGAGCTCAATCAAGCACAGAGAAGAAAACTTTTAAACCTGGATTTAATAATATTCACAATTGGGGCTGATTTCAGTTCTGCTGGTTTGTTCCAGTTGTGTAAAAGTTGCTTCACCACTTTAAAGGACAGGTTCACAGTCTTTTTCAAATTTATCTTGAAACAACAGTCAGGTGTCCATATGAACAATGAACGTTTTCCTCCTGTTCATACTGACTATTGTCTGACACCTACAAATGTATGGTCACAACTGCTTGGTTGATATTGCTATTTTAAGTTGGGATTTTTGTATGAAAGGCCAGATTTACATGTGTTTTTATCAAGCTTCATTTTGTAGAGTGTAGTTCTTCTGTTCCGCCACCAGAGGGAATATTAGTTTAAGCTTCATTTTGTAGAGTGTAGTTCTTCTGTTCCGCCACCAGAGGGATTATTAGTTTAAGCTTCATTTTGTAGAGTGTAGTTCTTCTGTTCGGCCACCAGAGGGAGTATAGTCTCCTCAAACAGAGAGCAGCCTGCTGAATGAACACTAACGTCTCCTGACTCTGCTTTTCTTCTATAAAACAGGTTAGTAATGTGTGTAAACTTGTCACAACTTATCACTAAGGACATTTTAAGGTAGAAAACTGTATTAGAAACTTTGAAAGGAGCGATATTTTGGTAGCTCCTGTGATTAAAGACTGTAAAGTGAATTCAGACATTTTCTTCTAAACAAATAGGTCATAAATGTATTTCTAAAAAGGTGTAAAAAGCTGCTGTAGAGGTATAACTCTCAGCGCACACTACTACTACTACTACTACTACAATCTACAGTTAGCCAGTTAGCTAAATTAGCCGCCGAGCTAGCACCTGAGTTAGCAGCAGAAAGCTCTCGGACCATTTTCTTTAATGGACTTATTTACCCTTCTAGAATGAGACCCTCACATTGTTATTTATTTTTTCTTTTCTTCTTTTGTTTTATTGTATTGGCTTCTCTTCATATCTTACAATCTGATTCAACGTCTTTAATTATGCTATCACAGAATGTGCCTTAAATGTTTGTATTGTTATAATACTGGAATAAAAATTGTAGTCTCCTCAGACAGAGAGCAGCCTGCTGAATGAACACTAACATCTCCTGACTCTGCTTTTCTTCTATAAAACAGGTTAGTAATGTGTGTAAACTTGTCACAACTTATCACTAAAGGACATTTTAAGTTTCACTGATGTGGTTCAGACCAAGTTTAAGGTAGAAAACTGTGTGTTAGAAACTTTGAATTTAAAAGGAGCGATATTAAGTTTTGCTAGCTCCTGTGATTAATGACACTAAATGGAGGCGTTGCTATCATTTATCAATACTTTAGCTCCTGGATATCTGCCTTGAAACAACAGCTGCTTAGCCATGTGTTGGGTGTAAATTTAATGAAATCTTTATTTATGAATGAGTGAGCATCAAGGTAAAGCTATGTGTAATTAGCTTATTCAGGTCAATGTTAATGCAGTAAAACAGTTAGATGTGATATTTTTTCATAACGCACAGTTTGTTCTTACTGTTTTATGTTCAAAGACTCTTTTACACCTGTGATTTAATTACTAATTCATTTCTACTATTCTGAGCACACGTCTTTCTCATCCATGTTGATTTAAACAGTGAAATTAAATATTCTTCTTTCTGAACAGTTGATAAAACAGTATGTCACTACAAGTTGAATGTAGTCTATTTTGATATGTGCTCTATGTTGTAAGTATGTTTGTTTAATATTTACAAGTTCGTTTTTATATCTGCTTTTGTGGGTGATTTTCAGCCTACTTATAAATAAATGTATATATTGTGTAATGTATATTTTATGTTTCCCTTAAGTTGCCTTTTTTGTTTTTCAGTTGCCACAACAGTGAAGAAGTCCTTCAGATACTCAGAGGAACGTTTGAACCTCTCTGTGTGTTTTACACTGTTGTGTCCAGCAGGTGGAGCTCTAACATCAACCAGTGAGGTGAAGTCTGTTTTCCAGCTTCTCTACTGCAGATCTGATTGTATCTGACTCTAATAGACTGTTTTCATCTCATGTTCTCTTAATGCTTGTATTACTAAGAGTGTGAAATACTTCCAGGTAGTTCAAGTAGGATTTATGATATAATATATCAGCATCACTGTATAGACTTTACTGTGTAAATCAACTTCTGTCTTAAATGAGTGATGATGAAGAAGAAGAAGAAGAAGAAGAATCATTCTAGCTGGTGAGTAAAACTGAAAAAGGGTAAATAACAAAGTAATTGTGTAGTATTCATTAAAATAGTTTGTTGATGGATCAATAAAGTAGATATTATAACTGCAGGTTACAGATTCACATGATTAAAACATTATTGAGGTTATTTACTGTGACGACAAATGTTGATTTGTTGTTATTTGGTTTTATTTCTTTTTAAAGCTCTGCATAGACCAGGACCAGATTATATCTCTGAGCTCCTCTTCCCCTCACATCTGCTGACCAATCACTGCTCTCCATTCCACACTCCCATCCAGAGGTGATCGGGTGTTTTTATTGGCCCTAAACTGGTGAACAGTTTGCCTCTCATAGTTAGATCTGCCTCCTGCATTTATATCTTTAAAGTTCATCTTAACAGCAGCTCTTTTCTTCATCCTTTGAAGACATGACATCATAATCGGTTTATATTTATTTATATGTTTATGTGTTCTCTGTGCAGTGTTGATGTGTTTTTAGGACTTTATAAATATTTTATTAATTTTATTCTAAACTCAAGTTCATTTTCTCTTAAACCTCATGTCTGTGTTTTGTATTTGTTTATTCTCAGTGTATGTAAAGCACTTAGGAGCAGAATGGAGGAAGGGGAATCATTTCTGGTAAGGTGTGTACTTGACAAAATGTAAGAAACATGGGTTCTTTAAATAACATAATTTTGTTGTCTGTTGTTATAATGTTCTTATTGATATCTGGCTAAATGTTTAATCTCAAAAATCTCTAAAATAATTATAGTATACCCTTTGATAAAGTGTTTAATGTATTTTTGTAATGAGGACTGCTTGTAATCTGAGCTGACATGGAAACAAGATTCACACAGTTGTCAGTGTTCAGATCAGCAGGTTGTTCTGTCACAGAAGCTGAGAACCAGACCAAAGATCACTGAGGAAATAAAACCCTCACAGTATGAAGCCTTTCCTGTAACCATGGCAACAAGATTATTCTACAACTTTCTTTATAAAGCATTAACCCCTCCCAGGGGAGGAAAGAGAAGAACTCACAATTTTTCCTCAAATTGTTGCTTTATTCATTGTGTATATTGTTAGTTCACCATCATTCTTAAATTCATTGTCTATTAGTATTTTGTCTCCTTAAGCTTCTAAAAGTTATTAAAATGAAACTAAATGAGTCCTCTTTGATTACAGAGCAACATGTGACGAGGGGTCCCAGGTAGACTTTGATTTATTTTATGGGGTCACATCACATCACCTGGAAGCAGTGAGTTACAGGTTAAACATTTACTAACTTTATCACTGATGTCTGTACAGAGTCCTGCCCACTGCTTGGAGAAGGCTGTTATTTCATTTATGTTCACGGAGAAAGGAACAGTAACTGCTACGTTGGTAAGTGATACCTATTTAAAATATACGAGAACAAATAATAATCAGAATATCTGTAATTACTTATTCAAATTATTCATTGATAACTGATTATTGATCCTCTGTCTCAGGTATGCTGACTGTTGAAGCCTGCTGATCAGACAGAAACTCTGAATTTAGTGTGTCACAAGGAAGACAGCAGCAGTCTCCTCAGGTAAGTTATATTTATTTATTTATTTATGTGCAATGTTAAACATAAATGTTACCATTTAATGTACAGTAGAGTCTGCATGTTAAACTGTCTGAGAGCTATCACACACTACAGGATATCTGATTCTATCTTTAAACCTCGATCTGAAAGAAAAACATCCAATGAAGTGATTTGTGAATTTACATTTGTAGAAATCTTTTGTTTAAATTTGCTCATTTGGACAAAGTAAAAATGTATCCATCTTAGATAAGCACATAAATCTTTGTTCCAGACTCTGGGCTCTAAAGTTCAGATTAAATATGATTCACTCTCAAGGCACTTTACACATAGAGCAGGTCTAAACCATACACTTCACTCTTCTTATTACAGCATTAATGATAACAAATAAAGTTAGTAACTGTAATTGCAGGCAGTTCATTATTACATTTTTATTGTCTGCTAGTAAAGTTTCAGCTGACATTATAGTCTCAAAAATGTTTTGTTTTTACATATGCTTTTAATGATACTTACCATATGCCACCTGAAATAAATCAATATGGTTTCATTTGTGTATCAGTTCAGTCATTATCAGCAACACTGTAAAACACAAAAATAGAGAAAACTTCTATGTGAACTACTTCAGACAACAAAATGATGACTCTTCTCAGTGTAACATATCCACTCACCGTTGAAGTCTTCCTAATTTTGTATCTCCACAAACTAAAGCATTCAGTGTGTTGCTCCTTTGTCTCACAAAGACATTTTGTGGATAAAGACAAGATTAGCTATAGAGGAAGCACAATGAAGTCGTGCTTACTTCAGCTCAGTATCATTGGTTGATCATGCAGGTCAAGTCAAGTCAAGTTTATTTCTATAGCACATTTAAAACAACCTCAGTTGACCAAAGTGCTGCACAAGCCGAAGAAAAAATAAAAGAACCATTATAAGTAAGATAAGCTAAATAACATAATAGATAAAAAATAAATATAAAGACACAATAGATACACAATAGATGAAAGCAAATATAGTTAGCAGTAAAAATTCGGAATGTCACACTCAACTAGGATTAAAAGCCAGTGCATAGAGGTGAGTCTTGAGAAGCAATTTAAATTTTTCAAGGGTGGGGCTGTTCTGATATTAAGGGGTAGGCTGTTCCACAAGTTTAGAGCAGCCACTGCAAAGGCTCTGTCACCTCTGGTTTTGAGCCTTGACCTAGAAGCATACAAAATCAGTTGACCTCAGTGCTCTGACCGGAGCATGAAGGTGCAACAGCTCAGATAGGTACGATGGTGCCAATCCATTAAGAGTTTTAAAAACAAGTAATAAAATCCAGAACTGGATCCTGGAGCTGACAGGAAGCCAGTGAAGGGATGAAAGAACTGGTGTGATATGGTCATATCGTCTCAATCAGAAGACTGCTGCATTTTGGACCAGCTGCAGATGACGAAGAAATGACTGATCATCACCATAATAGAGGGAGTTACAGTAATCCAAACGAGACATAATTAACTTATGGACAACCCTCTCAAACTCATTAAAGGGAAGATAGGCCTAAACCTTTGCAAGAAGTCGAAGCTCAGGTTTACCAAAAGTGATGATTTCGGTTTTCTTGTCATTTAGATTCAGGTTTAATTCCATCCATTAATCCATCCACAATCAGAACATATGAGTTGACTAGTAACATCCAGATTTGCTCCCAAGCGTTGGAGTTATTATTTCTTAGCTGTAATGTTCATGTATGATTACAGCTCTCTCTGAGTCTTTACCATTTTGTGTTTGAGGGATTGACTCTCAACAGAATCCTCGTTGCTGCTCCTCAAAACTTCTCGTACTACAGAGACTTTTCCACCAAACATCTGTCTGCTATAAATGGTTGATTCCTTGACTTAAGCAACTCTGACAACTCACACATGACAGCCGTGTTGAATAATGACCAACATGTGATCTCAACCACTCTAAAGTTATTAGTGACCGTACAGAGAGGAAGGTTAAACACCTCACTCCAGGATGAGATTTAAAACAAATCATGTTGCCAAGTCAAATCTTGCATTCCTAGATTTACCCTCATCTAGATAAGTGAGAATCTTTATAGTTCACTTCCACGTATTCATAAACACATTCATAAAGCAAACCTTTGACCTGCAGGTAGACTGTAAAATGAACCTTTGACATTTTGTTTCCTTCATAGTTAATTAATAATGAAACTTTCTGATGAGACACTGAGATCAAAGCTTCATATTAGCTTCAGATTAGGGCTGGGCGATAAAACGATAACGATATGTATCTCGATAGACACGTACTCGATATCAATAGAAAATGTGTTCGATAGAACGTTTCGATAGAATTTTTTTTTTTCTCAAGAAACCGGCGTAAATTTAGCCAGAGCGCTCTCTGGTTATGGGTTTAAATCGTTGCAAAGCAAGCTTGGTTGCATTAGCAAAGGCACTTGTCATCTGGTGCCTAGCAACGAATGAGCAGTGACACGCTAATAGCCACTTTGAACACTGCGGCTTTTACTACGGTGCGGCTAATGCATGTTTTTTTTTTTTTTTTCGTGGGTGTTGTTGTTACGTTCTTTATTATTTTTTCACTTTGCTTCATGTTTGATACACGTTGTTGTTCGACTCGTTCATAGGAGAGAACGGGAGAGTTCGCTCAGTAGGTTTTAATTCAAAGTTTTCCAATACAAGATGTAGGCTATAATGACAGGTGCGAACGAGGTAATTACTCCAGTAAAAGTAAGACTTAGTTTAATGACTTAGAAGTCGCCAAATGATTTACTTTAACGAATTTCGTTAGTTTATATGATGCAGATTTGTAAAATATTACTTTTATTAGACACAGTCACAGACAATAAACTTACCATTTGATAATTGTGGTAGCAGCGGTGCAGCAGATGTAATGAAGTCCACGCAGCACACTTGCAAACTAATATTAAGCCTATAGTCTATTCATTATAAATCGATGGACATAAATTTAGTTCTTTTGCCTTAATAATGACAAAATAATACACAAAAATGGTCGGATTGGGAACCCATATGCATAATGTCTCCACGTTGCATTTAGTGTTGCTTGAAATGACCAGGGCTCAGCTAGTGTTGCCTTTTAAAAAATTGTCGATTTCCCGGGATTCCCTGGAAAACTGCCTCCCTCAAGCAGGGTTCACTTGCTGGGGGTAATATTGTTACATGCACCAGGGCAGCTTTAAAACCAGAGAAGGTCAACCAGCTGGTGTTCTTAGCACAAAACCTTGAGCTAAAATAAATAGTTCAGATGTTACAGATGTATAAGTCTACCTCAGTTTTACTTTAATTTATTTTGTTTATAAAATACTGCATATATTTTTTTAAATGTTATTGTTATTAACATTTTTGCACTAAACTTGCAGTAGAAAATATCATTGTTCTTCTCATATCAGGTTTGGCTATGTTTACACATGTTTGCTACATTTGCACAGGTTTGCTATGCACATGTTTTTATAACACTTAATAAAAAGCACTTTATTATTGATAATTGTTCAGTTTTCAACTGTGATTTTAACATTGAACATATGTGTTGACATGCATTTTTCCTAAATGCTTATTGCCTACAATTAGAGTAAGGATTAAATAGGTCATACAATATTTCAATAATTATCGATATCGACCAATATGAAACACTTATATCGTGATAGAGATTTCAGCCATATCGCCCAGCCCTACTTCAGATCAACTTTTAAATACATTTTCACACAAAAGGAGGACTGTGGATTTAGTCCTCCATCACTTCCATTGTAAACATTATGAAGGGATCTTCTAATGGTCAGTATGGACAGGAGGAATCATTACAGCAAGAAAAACACCTTTAATGTTCATTTGGGCTCCCGGATGTTATTTTAAGACACGCTTGAGAAATTGTGAACTGGTTTTTCAAGTACTTATAATCAATTAAACATTCTTCTGTCTTGAAACTGGAACCAGCAGTTAAAACACTCTGAATCATCACAAGATCAAGAAATCATTCAACTGGTCAGAATAATGAACATTAATTACATGACAACTGGGCAAACGCCATCTGCTGATGAAGATAGTGTGATACAGTCAAAAGCTCCAGGACAGCTACTTTATTAACTTTGTGCTGAGACTCTTCTGTCAGCTGTTGTTTCCAAGAACAAGAATGAACTTTCTTTTTGACCCTTTATCATGTTGTTTTCTGTTATTACTATCAGCTCTGTCAATTATAAGACACATTACATTTATTATCAGCAGTTTGTGTCACATTTAAAAAGTCTGACAGTCGTTGTTTGAACAATCTCATAAAGATGAAATCTCTATAAAATATGTTGAGTAGACAGGTTCAGAATATTGCTGATAAACGTTTTCTTTCTCTTCGAACTTTGTGTCAGGAGCGTCCAACTGGTTTAATGTTAGATGATCAGCTCTCAGGTGAGGTCATGGCACTAAAAGCACTCAGTAAATGTACCAAAAAATTAAATTGTCAGCCAGGAAAGCATCTCTGCTAGATAGATACAACATTAAAAGCTGTGGTTGTGCTTTGGTTCAGTGTGTGTTTAATGCTGCCACCTGCTGGTGTAGCTGTTCTCTACAACTCATTAATCACAAGCTGCAGTAATTAATTTTAAAAGTACATATAGAGTACATTTACACTGCTGCAGTTCTCTGAAGCAACAACAGCAACATAAGCATGTTTGGTTGTAACAGAGTTTGGTTGGAAACAGATCGGCAGAACTGTTTCTGCATTGAGTCTCAGTCTCTGTGAATGTTTGTGATGTGACAGGAGGAAACTTGTCAGAAATGAGGACAGGTGTGTGAGCAGAGCTGTCAGTAAGTAATCACAGTACCTTCACTAACTAACAGTGACTGAAAGACACTGAACAAACTACAGCCTCCAACATGAACATCAGACACTTCTGATAGGATCATGAAACATTACACACTTCATAAAGCTCATACAGACTATTACTGTTATTCCTGTTATACTGGGTTCCTGTTATTTTGTCCACAGTCACGTTATTAAAATGCTCTGAACCTCACCTGTGTGTTTTTACACTGTGTCCACAATATTAATTAATACATTAATCAGATAGAAGTGGTGTGTCTGTAACGTGGATTTATGAGCAGAACTGATTAAATGGACGAGGATAAATTTACATACACAAATGATTTTATTTACATAACTTAATTGATTACCAGCTTGTTTTTATCACAGTAAAGCAGCAGATATTGTTTACAGAGTAGAGTGTATATATCTGGCTAATGAGTGTTTTATCTCTAATCAATCAAATTAATTACTTTAACGAGGTTACAAATCTGCCATTTTACAGTAAGAACGGGTAGAGCAGGTAGCCGACCACACACACACACACACACACATACACATACAGATACAGAGAGAGAGAGAGAGAAATATTTCCGGCTTCTGAAATGTGAGAATGTTGTTTTTCTTTATCAAACATAAAAGTACACTGAATATTTTTGGGGTTCTGGTCTGTTGGTCAAAAAGACATTTGAATAATCAGTAATACAAATAACTATAAATCAGACATAATCTGATTATGTTTTTCGTGACAGGACAGTTGGTGACACACAGCTCTCTAACTGCACTCTCTCAAACTGTGAGAATAAGACCGTATTTTATTTCTTTATAGGTGTTTAAACCAGCAGCCGGTCTTCAGTTGGTGTGTGAACTGGTGTGTGATGTTTCCAGCAGAGTGACATTATAACAACTGCAGCATCAGGTGAGTCCAGTTAGACGTTATTAGTCTGGATATTTACTTTCTCTCTCTCTCCACATATTTAACTCATAACATTTGTCCTTTGACTGTAAGCCTGTGATTGTGAGTCCTGAAGTAAATTCAGCTGCTTCAGCAGCAGCTCTGATTTTCCTGCTTCCTAAAGCACAAACAGTCACAATGCAGTTTCATCAGATGTTAATCTGTTTGCTTGTTTGTGTTGCACTTCCATCTCTTTGGTCAATTCTGGCTTCAAATGTAAATATGAGGCAAAATAAGGCAATTTTCATGTAATATTTTGTCATTTACTGAAGATTTATATTTGCATCAAATACAACTTTTAATGTGTTTGTATGATCAGAGAATAATGTCATCCACAACTGAATGCGACACTGGGTTTGCAAAAGAAGTCAATTACTGTATTTTAACTGTGTTTTAATGTTTTTGCATATGCAAACAAATTTGTTTAAATCTTTTGATTTCCCTGATTGTCTTTCTGTCAGCCACTTCAATCCTGAATACTGAAATATCTCAACAACTATTGAATGGATTACTATGAAATCTGTAATAGGTCTGGTGATCCTCTGACTTTTCACCCTATATAATACCTATAATATACCTGCAAAACATTTCCATCATCTTCAGCTGTGGTTTGGTGCTAATTATCAAATGTTAATATGCTGAACTCATATTGTAGAAAGGAGACTTTGTGGTAGCTGGGTTTAATAATAATAACTTTATTTATATAGCACCTTTCAAAATAAAGTAACAAAGTGCTTTACAGTAAAAACAGATAATGCAAATAAAATATCCAAAATAAAACAATGATGATATATATGATAATATTAACACAACAAATATCAACAGTTAAGAAAAGAAAAGGCCATACAATAAAAGTGAGTTTTAAGAAGAGATTTAAAAGATGACACTGAGTTAGCCTGCCTGAGATCTCCAGACAGGAAGTTCCACAGCGACGGCCCGGTCCCCTCTAGTAATGAAATGAGATTTAGGAACATTCAGTAGGGCCCTGCTTGAGGATCTCAGGCAGTGATTAGACCCATGAGGAGTTAAAAGTCCACAAATACAGGCAGGCGTAGGCGACTGACCATTCAGCAAGCTTTAAAAATCAGCAGTAAAATCTTAAAATCAATTCTAGAACTCTCGGTAACCAGTGAAGGGCAGCAAGGATTGGGCTGTGTCTCAAATGGAGCACTTACGTGAGTGCACCAGAATGTAGTGCGTAGTGCGCACTGAGCACTTACCTCTGTAGTGCAGAGTTGTCTGAAATGGAGCACTGGCGTTTTGCACTTAGCGGAAGTGTCGGGCTTGCATGTCGCTGCTGGCCGCCATTATTGAAATCAGAAAACTGGGCAAAAAGTCCCTCCCCTTCCGCTACGTAGGCAAAATGGCGTCCGTTTAGTGTGAGTAGTGTCCATCATCTCACACTGGATTTTTTGTCCGTTATAAGTGCACCATCCGGGTACTTTCAGAGCACTGAGTTTTCGCTTGTTCTTCAGTGTGAACGCACTATGCCCTAAAACATAGTGCTTGAAGTGTGCAAGTGCGCCATTTGAGACACAGCCTTGGTGTTATGTGGTCTCTTCTCCTAGTACCTGTTCAAAAAGGGGTTAGTTAAAGAATTTCTACACTGGAAAACAAATGAAAAGATTTCCACTTTACTTGTTGACTGTCACACATGATATTATAAACAAATAATGCTTCCAGTGTTCAGTCAACTACAGAAACTACTATCACATAGACAGCACACTGCAGCTAACAAAGAACAAGACTGAGCAGCACCTGAAACAGGTTCAGTCCCGCCCACCTAGGACTGGGCAGGAATGAGGATTTTCAACTAAGCTCAACACTGTAAACATGAAACCTGCTTAACAGCTTTGTTCAACTTGTTTGATAACAGGATAAATAAATGCATGACTTTGTTTGACTTCCCATTTTCCCCTAAAAAATATTTTAGAAGCTAAACATTTCATTCTGTTTCCTCCTGAATAGTTTCCTCTGTTCTGTCAAGTTAATCAGGGTAGTTTGTAGTTTTGCTTGACATAATGAACTGATTCATCAGAAGCTGCTTTACTCCAAATATTCTCCCTGTATGAACCTGAACTCTGTGTTAATAACTGAACTAAAGTTAGAACACAGGACATCAATAAACATTAGATCGTGACTGATCCTGTCAGTGTGTCAGGAGATTTAAATGATCAAGTTATGCCTCGTGTATAAGTGTGCACAGAGATCGCTGCACAGAACTATAGATTTGTACCTCTGTGTTCAACTTGTTTTCAACTTCAAACATTTGGTCAATCACAGCTTTGCACCCACCAGATAAAAATAACAAATTTGAACTTTGCAAACAGAAATGATGTACTGTATGTGTGATTTGAAGGGAAGTGATTTCCCATCAGTGCTCACTCGGAACACGTGGAGAGAAATATGTTCAGATTTCAATCAAGGGAAGCATTTTTTCTGCACTGATAAGAGGTCATCATGGCATTAATGTGCTTTAATAACGAATTATTTCATAGAGTGCGCTATAACATTGACATTGAGCAGTGTATACTGTGCATATAGTATATTATAGGTAGGTAGGATAGGATAGGGTATAAGGTAACTTTATTGATCCCCCGAGGGAGAAATTCAAAATTGCCATAACAGTATTTTCATAAGTAAAAAACAAATTAAAATAAAATAATCAATAAAACAATCTCAAAATACTATATAGAATAAACAATAAATATACAATATTGTTATATTATTATTATTATTATCAGTAGTAGTAGAACTAGCAGCAGTAGTGGTCTTTTTAGTTGTAAGTTATATGATTTAGCCTTTAATTAGGGCCCAAGCACTACAGTGCGAAGGCCCTATTGTTTTTCGTGCGATTCTTTATTATTATAGTTCCTATAAAGTAAACGCGTTTTTGCCCCCCTAAACGTGCTCGAAAAGTCACCAAAATGTGCAATCTTGTTCAGCCCGGCGAAAAATTTGATATTTTATGGTTTGCATAAATGGGCGTGGCAAAATGGCTCTGTAGCGCCCCCTAGAAAAATTAAAAAAGCGAGCCCCACCCCTGAGATTGTCCTAGACAAACGAAATTCAGTACACATATGTATCGTGTAAAGACGCACAAAAAAGTCTCTTGTACCCATACCCTCACTCCTACAGGAAGTCGGCCATTTTGTATCGAATATGCGTTTTGGGCGATTTCCACGCATCACATTTGAGCGAACTCCTCCTACAGATTTAATCTGACCGACTTCAAATTCACTCAGAAACATCTTCAGACATTGGAGATGAAAAGTTATCAAAAACTTTCTGATTAGGGATCCGGTTTGGCCGTGGCGGCGCCGACAATTTCCTTCACCATTCGATCCTTCGCCATGAAATTTCAAACCCTCATAACTTGACTCCACATGGTCTGAGCTTTTCCAAATTTAATATGCTTGTTCAGTGTCCCGGTCTGAACACATGTACAGTCTCATATTTAGTGACAGTCATAGCGCCACCTAGTGGCAACAGGAAGTCACTTGCTTCAGTCTTTCACTGATTACTCCCATAATCTTAAGTATTTATACCTGAAATTAACTCAGCTGAGACATAAGACCTTGGTGATGCTACATTCTGCAACTCATGACCCATCATCAAATACTGTTGGCATGACAACGCATTCAACGCCATGAAAATACGATTACAGTTTTCAGAGGCAAAGGATGCCTCCACGGTAACGAAACTCAACACACACCTCTGCAGTGGGGTCATTTAACATCCTATATACTTCTATTGGATGGGCGTGGCTAAACGGCTCAATAGCGCCCCCTTGAATATTTCAAAATTGAACATCAGCCTTCCCGATTGACATAGAAGAATGAAATTCGGTAGGTTTATGTATCATCTCCAGACGCACAAAAACGCCATTTGGACCCATACCCTAAGTCCAACAGGAAGTCGGCCATCTTGGGAAAAATATTCAATTTTGGAGAGTTTTTTGGTCATTTCCAGGCCTCATATTTTAACCAACAGATTGACATACAGAAACGAAACTCGGTACACATGTTCATCATGTCAAGACGCACAAAAAAGTCTAGGGGTTCCATGACGTCACTCCAACAGGAAGTCTGCCATTTTGAATCAAAGTATTGATTTTAATGCAAATTGTGGCATCATATTTGAACGAACTCGTCCTAGAGTTTTCATCCCATCCACTTCAAATTCACACACAATCATCTTCAGACATTGGAGATGAAAAGTTATGAAAAGCTTTTTCGCCCGTCTTTCCTGGTTGCCGTGGTGACGCGGCGAATTTCGATGCTTCGCCATGAAATTTCAAACCCTCATAACTTGACTCCACGTGGTCTCAGCTTTTCCAAATTTCAGATGCTTGTTCAGCCTCCTGGTCTGAACACATGTACAGTCTCATATTTAGTGACTGTCATAGCGCCACCTACTGGCAACAGGAAGTCACTTGCTTCATTCTTTCACTAATTACTCCCATAATCTTAAGTATTTACACCTGAAATTGACTCAGCTAAGACATAACGCCAGTCATCAAAATCTTTTTTATGACTTATTCCTGTTGGGCGTGGCTGTGCAAACAATTTCGATGCTTCGCCATAAAGCAGGAAGTCCTTATAACTCCTACAGACATTGTCCCACCTACACCAAATTGATCACACATGTAGAGGGTCCCGCCCTGAACACATCTATGCATCAATACTGCTTCATATACACAGCGCCACCTACTGGACACAGGAAGTCAGCCTCATATGACAAACATTATCTGATTTACATGAAATTTACAGGATGTGTTCTCCACATCACACACTGCAACATGACATATAATTGGTGGGTGATCTCTAGCGCCGCCTCGTGGACACATGCAATGTGACTTAGCCCCATCACACAATGTTCATTACGAGCCCCGGTGCCAAGACGTCTACGTGCCCGCTGTGTCTGCCGTGTGACTGCAGCACGCACCGACATGCGCGTACGGGGCGGTGCGTGGGGGGGCTTGGGCCCGATCATCGCTGCTTGCAGCTTTAATTAGGGCCCGAGCGCTGACCAGCGCGAAGCCCTATTGTTTTTGCCATGATTATTATTATTATTATTATTTTTTTTCTCTCCCGATGACGGCCTTTTTGCCCCCCTGAACGTGCTTTAAAAGTCACCAAAGTTTGCACGCAAGCCAGACCCGGCGAAAATTTTGATATTTTATGGTTTGCACAAATGGGCGTGGCAAAATGGCTCTCTAGCGCCCCCTACAAAATCAATAAAAGCGAGCCCCTCGTGACAGATTGACATAGAGAAACGAAACGTGGTACACATGTTCAAAATGTCAAGATGCACCAAAAAGTCTCTTGGACACATACCCTAACACCAACAGGAAGTCGGCCATTTTGAATCAAAATATTGATTTTAATGCTGAATCTGGCATCATATTTGAGCGAACTAGTCCTAGAGATTTCATCCCATCCACTTCAAATTCACACAGAGTCATCTTGAGACATTGGAGATGAAAATTTATCAAAAGCTTTTTCCCCCGTCATTCCTGGTTGCCATGGTGACGCGGCGAATTTCGATGCTTCGCCATGAAATTTCAAACCCTCATAACTTGACTCCACATGGTCTGAGCTTTTCCAAATTTCAGATGCTTGTTCAGCGTCCTGGACTGAACACATGTACAGTCTCATATTTAGTGACAGTCATAGCGCCACCTACTGGCAACAGGAAGTCACTTGCTTCAGTCGTTCACAGATTACTCCCACAATCTTCATCCCATCCACTTCAAATTCACACAGGATCATCTTGACACATTGGAGATGAAAAGTTATCAAAAGCTTTTTCCCTCGTCATTCCTGGTTGCCGTGGTGAAGTGGCGAATTTCGATCCTTCGCCATGAAAATTCAAACCCTCATAACTTGACTCCACATGGTCTGAGCTTTTCCAAATTTAATATGCTTGTACAGTGTCCCCGTCTGCACACATGTACAGTCTCATATTTAGTGACAGTCATAGCGCCCCCTACTGGCAACAGGAAGTCACTTGCTTCATTCTTTCACTAATTACTCCCATAATATTAAGTATTTCCACCTGAAATTGACTCAGCTGAGACATAAGACCTTGGTGATGCTACATTCTGCAACTCGTGACCCATCATCAAATACTGTTGCCATGACAACGCCATGAAATACGATTACACTTTTCAGGGGCAAAGGATGCCTCCACGGTAACGAAACTCAACACACATGTCTGGAGTGGGGTCATTTAACATCCTATATACTTCAATGGGATGGCTGTGACTAAATGGCTCAATAGCGCCCCCTTGAATATTTCAAAATTGAACATCAGACTTCCCGATTGACATAGAAGAATGCAATTCGGTAGGTTTATGTATCATCTCCAGACGCACAAAAACGTCATTTGGACCCATACCCTAAGTCCAACAGGAAGTCGGCCATCTTGGGAAAAATGCTCAATTTTGGTGAGTGTTTTGGTCATTTCCACGCCTCATATTTGAACGAACTACTCCTAGAGATTTCATCCCATCCACTTCAAATTCACACAGATTCAGCTTGAGACATTGGAGATGACAAGTTATCAAAAGCTTTTTTATGACTTCTTCCTGTTGGGCGTGGCTGTGCAGACAATTTCGATGCTTCGCCATGAAGCAGGAAGTCCTTATAACTCCTACAGACATTGTCCCGTCTACACCAAATTGATCACACACGTAGAGGGTCCCGCCCTGAACACATCTATGCATCAATACTGTGTCAAATACACAGCGCCACCTACTGGACACAGGCAGTCAGCCTCACATGACAAACATTATCCTATTTACATGAAATTTATAGGATGTGTTCTCCACATCACACACTGCAACATGACATATAATTGGTGGGTGATCTCTAGCGCCACCTAGTGGACACATGCAATGTGACTTAGCCCCATCACACAACATTCATTACAAGCCCGGGTGCCAAGACGTCTACGTACCCGCTGTGTCTGCATGTGACTGCAGCATGCACCGGCATGCGCGTACAAGGCGGTGCATGGGGGCGCGAGGGCCCGTTCATCACTGCTTGCAGTTTTAATTATATTTGTTTCTTTAACCTCATTTTCTTTGTATTTTGATTGAAGCCGCTGCCGTAACACTTTCATTTATCTTTGAGATTAATAAAGTTCTGTCATCTGTCATTTTGGATGTGCAGAAGAACATTAAAGAACGTTGTGAAAAATATTTAAATACAAAATATGAAGTTTCAAAAATAATCATGGAAAAAATGCTTTGTGGACATGTTTCTTTCATTCTTGATAAAAATATTTGCAGTTTTCGGTTGACGTCATTTACTGCAGTCATAAATGATCACAGTAACTTCATAACTGAGCTATGAACACAGATTTGTCTTTCCATAGTTGTCATGACTCTCGTTGATAGAATACATTCCCTCACCAACCTCAACCATAACAACTAATAACCCCAGACCTAACTCCCTGTCATCAGTGAATGAATGTGTGTAAATGGGTGAATGTGACATGCAGTGTAAAAGCATCAAAAAGACTAGAAAACAGCTATATAAGTACAGTGATGGTTCCTAACTGAAATTTGTACACTCAGAGACAGAAAGACATCTATCTGCACAGTAAGAAAATGTAGTGGCAAAAGAATGAAAAACAATTTTTTGCTCTTTATGTTAATAAAAACATCAATACATATGAATATATTTTGGTTATTTAACTAAGATTTTTTCATTTATTGAACATTCACTTGGGGAAAGAAAGATTTAAAAAGACTTTTGTACCTCTCAGTCTTTGATTCAGATCTTTTTATTTTATTTTAAAGAGTGAACAAATGAAATGTTCAGACTATGAAACATGAGAGTTTTGAATCAGTGGTTTAATCAGTGTGAGCAAAGCTTTCCCAAACTGTCTCTTGATGTTTTTATCTGATGTTGTTTCAGGAAAGTTGGTGACAGAGACTCTTTGTCTTCAGCAGGACTCCTCAAAGAGGACACAGAGCAGAAACACTGACACCAGTAAGTATCCACTGTTTGTGTCACCTTAACACTTTTTAATGAGCTCATTACTGCAGCTGCATTACACACAGTTACCACTCAGGTGAGGAAGTAGTGATCTCTGTGCTGTATAAAATCTTTAATGTAACACATTTGAGCAGTGGCGGTTCTAGCTTGAATGACGCCCTGGGCGGAACCCCCCCCCCCCCCGACCATTTAATATACAGTATATACTATATGTCCACAAGGACACCTAAAAATATATGTTAAATACAGTATAAAGAAATTTACAAGATCTGTGGGAAAAAAATAAAATAATAGAAATGAAATAAGAATGAGAATAATATTTCTCAAACACACTTAACCCTTGAGGCACCTTAGGGCCCAAATGTGTACATTCTGCTGATTTTATGTTTTTGATTCTCAATATATCTGTCAGTTTAAAGGCTAATTGTATAAAACTTGGCCAGGATTTGTTTTTTATTATAAATTTTAAAATTCCACAATCCCCTGTATTACACGGTGCATAGAATAGGAGATATAAAAAATGCCGCCACTCTTTACCCTAGGGCCCGATTTGGTCCCATTGACTCCCATTATAACCACATATTTTTGATATTATATATATGGTTAGGTCTGAAGTTGTTGAAAAGATTTGATGAGGTGAAAGTAAAAAAAAAAATTAATATATTACATTTTTATTGCACTTTTATGGGAGGGCCCGTTTTGGGCCTTTAAGGTAAAAAGTGGATGTAATTTTAAGGGTGCCTCAAGGGTTAAGTCAACTATTGACATTATTTTTGCCTTTATTTGAGTTTGAAAAAACTGGACAAAAAGATATGTATAATATTAATATATATATAGTATTAAGTATCATTCACAAAGCACCTGCCACGTGCGAAATTAATCGCAAAGTGCGCATCAAGCATCAGCACTATGCTGCGCCTCTTGTATTTGCATATATGTAAATTGGATCAAAAAATGCTCACAAAGACAAGCACAGTTAAGGTGAAGTTATTGTGAGACGTCAGAAAGTTAACTGTCTCTCTCTCTCTCTCTCTCTCTCTCTCTCTCTCTCTCTCTCTCTCTCTCTCTCTCTCTCTCTCTCTCTCTCTCTCTCCCTCTCTCTGTGTGTGTATCGAGAGAAACAACTTCACATTGTTTGTTACAGATACACAAATATGTTTTGCACCAAATATACTACAACAATAGGAGCAAAATTGTGAGCATGTCAGTTTTTTAATCTGTGACTGGTAAAATAGGATTTGTGCACCTCTAATTAAGAATTTGTGAATGTGTAAGTGTTGTGTTGTATTTGTGGAGAGAAAATAAATCTACAAGTACACAACTCATAGAGTATGTGACCTCAAATTTACTGACACACATACACAATCACTGTACACAACTACAAATTCCACTGTTACAGGTGCTCAAACCTTTTGCACCAATAATACCTTCATACATTTGCTGCTTCACGGCGGAAAAGATGAGAAGAATGCCTGTTAAGGAGAAGCATTGTGTAGTTCAATCAGGGGAATGTGTTCCACTGCTAACGTCAAGTAGACTAACCTCTAGTCAACTGCATGTGAACATTTTCTCTTTCAGTTGTGTGGAGGGTCTGTTGCCCAGTAATAAAACGTTCATCTGTTGAGTAAATTTAACAAATCGCTATAAAATAACAACAAATAGACAATAGACAATAGCACCTGCTTTACCTTTGTCCTTTTAATGATTTTAAAGCTAATTTATTATTTTATGCTGCAATCATTTTATTTATGTCTTTCTATTTTTCTGTACTTTGTTTTTATTATGGGGGGGTGGGGGGGGGGGGTTAATTGTATGTTTTAAGTTTCTCAAATTACATGTTTTTCTGTTTTATGTAAAGCACATTGAATTGCCATTGTGTATGAAATGCGCTATATAAATAAAACTGCCTTGCCTTGCCTTACCTGAAAACCCTTTCCATCAGTGATCGGGGTGGATCAAATTAACCGATCACCGAACTTCAGAAAGCGTCAGTGAAATGACTAAAATCGATCATTGATCAGGATTGAGAGAGTCTGTTCAGGTAATTTCTCTAACTGGTTCTGAAACAGGCAGAAATGAACTACTCTCTGACAGTTCGTAAAAACAGCCACACACTAAAGTGTATATGAGTTTATGCTACAATGATACTTGTGACACTCAGCAGGACTTTCAAACGAATGTAGCCCAATAAGTAGGCTTTTTTGTTGCACCACGTTTGAGTGTCAGCAGCCATTTTATATAATGTGACAGACTGTCATGTTTGTAGGTTTGGTGGATAACTATAAGAGGAACTGTTTCTGACTTCTTATCATTCCCCAACAGCAAGTTTGGATTTTTTTTTAAAAATGTTGCCACATGAAGCTGTGCCAAAAACTAAGCGGTACTTTTACTGCATACTTTTTGAGTTATCCATATTCAAAATCAAAGTTTTACAACCCAACTTCTTTAAGCAGATGGGCCCTGCGTTCTTTATTTCTCACCGTTTCAATGATCTTCAATATTATGCAAGTATTCATTTCCAGTGCATAGGCTACAATTCATTGTCAAAGGAAGCCAGCAACATGGAGCGATGCTTCTGATGCCTGACACTTGTCGCTGCGTGTGTACAAATAAGCCAGCCTAAGCTAGTAATAATAAGTATTAAGACACAGTGAAGCATCAATCAATCACATTTTACCATTCCCGTTTGGCTAGCTGTGGTGATGTTTAGTTGCTGATGTTATGCTAGTGTAGCCGGTCTGGCCTAACACCTCGGTCTGCTACAATCTCTGCGTTGTGTTCGTGTATGATGAAGAAGAAGATGCTGACAACTGCTGGTCTGCTTGACTGGATTGGCATTTATTGTGTGTAAAACACATAAAAATCAGTACAGCAACGTCTCATGGTCAGTCTCCGAATGCACACCTCTAAAAAGAAAATAACAAACTGCATCAGAGACGGTCTCTACGCTCTGGTAGCCTGACTTAAAAACAAGACCTAACCCGCTACTATGAAGTGCTGTACATGACAAAAAAAATAGACATACACAATAGAGCAAACATTATGGTAATAAAATACAACATATGTGACCTATACAAAGTACAATTTGTACCTATATTTAGCGTTTTTTACATTTTTACACACTATAAACAAGAACACTCGTGCAGTCTTACCTCTCCTCTCCAGGGCTAGTAGCCGAGTGAGGAAAACTACCGCGAAACAACAGAAATGTCAAAGGTCACGCAATAGAAAAATAAAACAAACAAAATAAAAGCTCCCCCAAGAGAAATACAGAAACAGGATTTTTACACGAAAACTAACAACCAAACATGAACATAAATTTAAAAAATGGACTTTTGGTGAAATTTAAACCATCTTATTTATACATCGGTTACACTAGCTAAAGTTAGCTTTTGTGCATCAAAAAGTGAGAGCACTGCATGACACAGGGACAGTTATAACAAGGCATTACAACTGTCCCTGTGTCACCAGTCATGTTTCTCCTTCATGCTATAGAGCTTGACTGCTGTCTAGACACATGTTAACCATTTCTATTTTTATCTTACAAAACAGTGAATTCAGTAATAACTGTTTGAATTCTTAGATATTTGACAGTATCCAAAAAATACATCTGAAAATCACTCTAGCTTGTTTCTAATTGGGGCAATTTGAGGTGTTACAACCATCCCGTGTTACAGAGGTGTTCACAAGTCATTTTTTGCAAGTCCAAGTCAAGTCTCAAGTCTTTGAGTGAGAGTCCGAGTCAAGTCTCAAGTCTTTGAGGGTCAAGTCCAAGTCAAGTCTCAAGTCTCTGGTTAAGAGTCCAAGTCAAGTTTCAAGTCTCTCGCAAACACTAAATCAAATTCAAATTCTATAAGCTCTGTAAAATCCTCTATATAAGACAGTATTGATGATTGTTTCACTAGAATCTACAGCAATGTGATGTGGAACAAATACAAAGGATTGTTTCAATTTCATAACTGTATTTTTCTTTAACAAGAGTTTTTTTTTAACAATGCTGTAAAATACAATAAAAGAAATAACCATTATGGTTATTACAGTATGACTCCTCTCTCTCTCTCTCTCTCTCTCTCTCTCTCTCTCTCTCTCTCTCTCTCTCTCTCTCTCTCTCTCTCTCTCTCTCTCTCTCTTTCTCTTTCTCTCTCCCTCTCTCTCTCTCGATATGTGACAAATATCCTTCTTGATATCTAGAATAGGCTGCTTGGGTATGACTCTTATAAAGCATTAAATGTGTAGGTGCTCCACTGGGTGACTGTACTGTAACTTAACTTAAGACAATGTCACAGAATAATCTTCTGGCACACCGTTATGAAATGTTAACTCAGCCTGTCACATCATATGGCCAGCAGCAAGAATGTAACGTTAATATTCGTTTGAGAGCTAATTGCTAATTTTAATGTCTTTCACATTAGCAAGTGACTGACCGGTCTGGGTGTGTTTTCAGATGCCGGATGAAGTTTGAAGTGGTTGAACCAAAATCTTGAATCTTCTTGTTGCACACATTGCACACTGCTGTCCGTTTGTTGGCTGACTGCGTGAAGGCATTGTAGCCAAATGTAACGATCCAAGGGACTCCTGTTGGGCTTCTTTCACTCGCCACTGTCTTGAAATCAGAGAGTTTCCAATACAGTATACAGTAGTAGACGGGCTCTGCTCGAAATGCGCGCGTACACACGGCGCATGCGTGATGTTGGTGTTTACTGTCAGCCTCAGTCACAGCCAGAGATCACTTCCCAAATGCAAACAGAGAAGACGAATGACAGATAATAAATAATGAGAATATAAATGATAACATGAAAATAATGGTCATTTGCGAGTCTCCAGCCTCGAGTCCGAGTCAAGTCTGAAGTCTTTTGAGGTCGAGTCCGAGTCGAGTCTGAAGTCAATGCGTAGTGCGACTTAAGTGCGACTCGAGTACAAGTCGCAAGTCCGAGTCACCAGCTCTGCCGTGTTACAACTGTACCTGGTCTCCCCTACAGGAGGCAGTAAAAGTACTTGATAATCATTTTAATAATATTTGTGCAAGTAGTCTAAGAAGTATTAATCCGTGACATAAATGCGTGTGAAACTGTTTTCCAAAGTCAGGTGCTGTAGCTCCCCACTGTGGTTTCATTATGACCATAAAGATTAAATGAATTATGCGCTCAAAACATTTGACCACACAAAAGCGAATGATGGCTGGCTGGACCGCAGTTCCGTGACCGTGTCTCCCGCAGGCGGCAGGACCAGAAGCTGCTGCTGACAGCGGACCTGATGAAGCTGTCATTATGGGCTGTAGTGTGTAGATTGATGAGAAAAAAAGGAATTTAATCAATTTTGGAATAAGGCTGTAACATAACAAAATGTGGGGGAAGTGAAGGGGTGTGAATACTTTCCGAATGCACTGTACCACATATACACTGACTGAGCATTTTATGAGGAACACATAAAAATAATATTAATAATAATAATAATAATAATAATAACAATAATTATTATTATTATTATTATTATTATTATTATTATTGTTATTATTATTATTATTATTATTATTATATTAATTTTGGATGGGCCACTATTTAATAGGAAAAATAATACTTACTAACATACATAGAGTTGGAAATTATCCCTGCCTGACTTGTGTCTATATAGCCTTCTGCTGTAGACGAGCTTTGACAGTGCGGTGCGCCGCTCTTTCTCCCGTTACAAGTGAATGTCGCTCACCCAGTGGACCTCACTCTTTCTCTCACTCTACTGTCTCTCTCCTGTTACTACATGTGTTAAACCAAATGCACGAAAAGCCAAATCAAATCAGAAATGCGTAGATCTTTTCTTTTTAACTCGCATACATATTTATTTTTTAATAAAGTAGCCCAATGAATTATTCTAAGTCTCTTGACATAGTTAGACAGCAATGGCTGTCGAGCCATACTGTACTTATCTGTACGTTAACAACGGATGAGTTCAACCATTTCCATTTACCCGTCTTCTGCCTGTAGGCTTGGCTAAAATGCCAAACGTAAACTGTACAGAGAGGACGTAGAAAGGCTTGCTGTGATTGATCCAGCGCCACTAATGAGAGACGACATACATGATTCACACAACAGCCGTTTAGTGTAAACAGGAAGTGAAGTAGAGGCACGGTTACTAGGACAACCACAAACAATACTGGCGCAGACTTCACACATGTTAGTAACCTAATAAATATTATCTTTCCTTTTTATATATATATATATATATATATATATATATATATATATATATATATATATATATATATATATATATATATATATATATATGATGATTTTTTTTGTCCTTATTATGAATTTAAATGTTAATTTTAATTATGAGAAATAATTCAATAATCACCCTGTCATTTAGGATAGGCCAGTTGTACAAGTGGGTGCGCCCAGGCCCGTTAGGCCAACCCATAATGCTGCGCATGCTGCTTGCCACACTGTTGTTGACCTTTGTCTGACTAAAAGCAGTGTCCAAGAGCCTGAGGAGAGAACTAGCAAAGTCCTCTGTGGGCCCTTCCAATAGGCTACCCTGCACCAGTGGCCCCAGCACCACATCCACTGGTGTCTGGGCCTCCCTGCCGTGTGTGAGGAAGTAAGATGTGAACCCGGTGCTGGAGTGTACACTGGTATTGTAAAAAAGCAACCTGTGACAGGAAAGAGTCCCACTCCCCCTTGCACGACAGGAGCATTTTAGCCACTGATCGATAAATGTCCTATTAAATCTCTCCACCATACCATCCGATTTCGGATTGTATGGGGTGGTATGGGTTTTCTTCACACCCAACATCCTGCATAAATGTTTCACCACCTCAGATTTGAACTGTCTCCCCATATCTGTGTGCAGTGTTTCCATCACACCATGTTCCAAAATATAACTCTGAAAGAGACACTCAGCAACTATGGTGGCCTTGTGATCAGAGATGGCATACAGGTAGATGTGACCGGCAATTCGAGCATGCCAGCTGCGACGTGTTGGAAAGACCTCTCCGCCTGTGAAGTTCTCATAGGGGCATGATGTTGGGGAACTGGGGACTTCCTCCTTTGACAGGCATAACACTGATTGCACCAAGTTTTAATGTCACTGTACACTTCGGGCACATCCCAAGACCCATTCATAGGCAAGGTAAGCTGTCAAAGATGTGCCATGCAGGTGTCCCAGGAATTCGGGGACCAGAACAGCAGGGACACACACCTTCAACCTCTCCTTCACTCGCTCATAATCACACTGAACATCTGGCGACAAACTGTCCCACAACAGGAAAGACGCGCTGTCCAGTCTTGTAGGGAGGAGATTCACCAAAGCGGCGGCGTAGCTCCCGCTGCCGTTCCCCCGCCCCTAACAACAACGTCGCCCCTTGATGACATGAGCCCTGTGCCCAACTCTCCAGGCATGACCAGTCGACAAATGCTGCATCCAACTCTTACATTATTATTACACACATTATATAACAGCAACACTGTTTACTGTTATAATTTCAGGATCTATTTAGCATCCTGACATTGATTTGTTGGGGTGTATCTGTGTGTTGGGAGGATCACTGATGGCAGCATCAGCCGAGGTAAAACAAGTTAAATATCAAGTTAATTTAATGTTTTTGCATTTTCCTCTCTTTAGGCCTGCAGCTGGTCTCCAGTTAGACTCTGATATTTCCAGCAGTGACATCATGGGGGGCTCATCATCATCAGGTGAGTCCAGTCAGACTTTATTCTGGATAACAAACTGTACACATATTACACACATCATAAAAGAACTGTGTCCTCTTCACTACTTTTGTGACAAATGGTGATGTTCACCAAATATATTTGAGTTCTGGTTTCCAGAGATCAGTCAAGCTGTTTGGAGGTCATTATGATAATTGATAAGTGTCAGTAAAAAATCTAAATATCTTTGTATTTCAGTAAAGGTTTACCTGAGTCAGTGTTTCTCAACCGGTGGGGGGGCGCGAACACTCTCCGGGGGGGGCGCGAGCGGGCGCGAGTAGGCAACAGGATGGAGGGAAAAATCATAAAAATTAAAAAAAGCATTAGCTGCCAAAAAAATGTCGGTTCTGTTTGACTCCGTGCTGAACCAATCCGTGAAAATGATAAATCTGATCAAATCACGGCCACTAAACTCTCGCTTGTTTGGGGTCCTCTGCCAGGAGATGGGGTCAGGGCACGAACAGCTGCTCCTGCACACTGAAGTTCGCTGGCTCTCCAGGGGCCGGGTGTTACAGCGGTTATATGAGCTGCGAGCGGAGGTGAAGTGTTTTTTGACAGAAATCAAATCAGATCTGGCTAAGCATCTGGATGACACCATGTGGCTTGCGTCCCTGGCCTATCTGGTCGATATATTTGACCGTTTGAACGGCCTCAACTTGTCTTTGCAAGGCCGTGAAACTCATATTTTGCTCCTCGCGGACAGAGTGAACGCCTTCACACAAAAAATTGACCTCTGGCATGGCCGCATCAGTCGAGGGAACTGCGACATGTTCCCCAGCCTTGCAGACTTTATCACTGATGCAGGCACGTCACACGATTTCACCTCTTTATTTCAGTCAGCGTCTGAGCACCTGTCTGCAATGAGACAACAATTTGCGACGTATTTCAAAGAGGATTATCGCTCTTTCGCGTGGGTTCGAGATCCATTTGTGTGCACAGCAAACGAGCTGTCAATTGACATGCAAGAACAGCTTATTGAGCTGAAGAGTGATAGTAGGCTGAAGGAACGTTTCACCTCCTGCCCTCTTTCGTCATTCTGGGCAGCATGCAGGAATACCCTCAACTCTGTGACGTCGCATTGAAGATTCTCCTCCCTTTCGCGTCGACATATTTGTGTGAGGCAGGCTTCTCGAAAATGACTGCACTCAAAACGAAATACCGGAATCGTGCACAAATTGAGGATGATTTGAGGCTATGTTTATCAGACATTGCACCAAGAATTGAGGATCTTTGCAAGGCAAAGCAGGCTCAGGTCTCACATTAACATCGCCTACCTCCCGGTTATAACAATAGCCTAGTAATGATAATAGGCCTATGATAATAATAATAATAATAATAATAATAATAGTAATACTACTACTACTACTAATAATAATAATAATGATAATAATAACAGCAAAGCATGTAACTATAATTATATAGCTAGCCTAGTAATGATAATAGGGATATCACTACTCATAATAATAATAATAATAATAATAATAATAATGCCTGCAAGCTCACATTAGAAGTCTGGTGCTACTGCCAGTTATAACAATAGCCTAGTAATGATGATAGGCCTACCTGATGATTATGATAATAATAATAATAATAATAATAATAATAATAATAATAATAATAATAGGCTAATAATAATAATAATAGTGTGGGCCTAAAAATAACAAATCTATTATTTTATATATCTATCTATCTATCTATCTATCTATCTATCTATCTATCTATCTATGCAAGGTGGTGTAGTGGGGTTGGGGCCGCGAGGGAGGGTGACACCGGGAGGAGGGGGGGCCCCAACTGCAATGAACCAGCTTTGGGGGGGCCCAGCTTGCAAAAGGTTGAGAACCCCTGACCTGAGTGAAGATGTTTTGCACAATACTCAATCTTTTAGACATGTTCTCATGCGATGTGCCATTGCATCAGAGCTTTGGATGTATTGTGGATTTAAATATGACTGTGTTCTGTATCTATTTAATTGATCAGATACAGTACGATTATTCTTGTTTCAATCTCCATCTCCAAGAAGCAAAGTGTAAACCTTTATTTTATAGATAAATGAAAAGTTTTGGTGCATTCCAAGACTAAAATAATATAACTAATGATACTTCTCTGTATTCATCTACCACCAAACATCTGTTGAATTCATGAAAACAAAATCACAGCTTTACTGTGAAGAAGGAAAGTTTGTCTTCTTCTTGTATTTCTTGTTAAATGAGTCCAGATATCACAGGTACTGAGGTGTGTCCTTCACATACTGATACAGATACAAGTATAATGCTCTCAGTTAAGACACAGTAGATAATACTTGTAGAGATCGACCGATATTGTTTTTTATTATGGCCGATGCCGACCTTTAGAAATCGGGGTCAGCCGATGGCTGATATATGATGCCAATTTTTTTAGCCCCACGACTGATGGTTTCCGTACCCACCCTGCAAGCTACAACTAGTTGAAGGCTTGCGATCTATATTGTTACAAAGTAGCCTAAGGTTAGGCTATGTATTCATGTTTTCTCTCTCTAAATTGAAGGTAATATTTCATAGCAAATCAATTAAATATATAGGGTGTAGGTTTTCCTTGAGTGAAGCCTTAGCTTGATGCTATAAAAAAAATCCCTTATGTATCCATGTCCAATTTAATCTACAGGATGACTTGATACATTTTAAAGGTTTACTTGAAACAAAAACATGATACAGAAAAGTTAACAGAATATTAAAAAAGGATTAAAAAACAAAAAACTGTGGCTCCACTTGCAACATCCCTGGCTATCCACTGACTAACCACAACCGTAATCCTCTCCAACAATGTATGGTTACTCATTACTCGTTAATGAGGATATTTTAACAAATGTTACAAATATAATATCCATGAAATTTTCCACATAAATTTTAACTACATTTAATTTTTAACTTTATGCAAATATGAACTAAAAATACATTTATAAAAAATGAAATGTAAAATATTTAATAATTGTAATCTATGAAGTCTGCTGTTTTATATTAACTTGAATTACATACTAACAAGTCAGAAGAGTCAAGTCAGAAACAAATAAAAGGCATTTAGGCTCCTACATAGGGCTTCTTTTGAAAGATAAAAATTTAAACCTTACTGTTTTCTCTGCCAATTATTGGCATTTCCTAATCTTTACATCACATACTGATACAGATACAAGTATAATGCTCTCAGTTCAGACACAGTAGATAATATTTGTATCAGTCTATTGAGGCTGTGAACATGTTAATGCTGCTTGTGGACAAAAACAATCATGAGATGTTTGAATCATTTTTGTGAAGAAGATTATTACTGATTACATGAGACTGAATGAATGATTCTATATTTTCTGTTTCTCTACAGAGAGAGAGGAGGCACGCAAAGGTGAGTAAAACTGAACTAAGACAGAATAACTGTGCTGTATATTAAGATTAAAAATAACTCTATATTTTACCAAACATATGACTGTATACACTATGTGTTGAATTAATCTGATACAGTAAGATTATTCTTGTTTAACCTTTGTGTCGTCCTCCTGGGTCAAATTGACCCCTTCTGTTTTGACTGTTCCTTCCTTCCTTTCCTCCCTCATACCTTCCTGCCTTCCTTCTTTCCTTTCCTTTCCTCCTTCCTTCCCTTCCTTTCTTCCTCCCTTCCATCATTCCTTCCTTCCTTCCTTCCCCCGTCTTTCCATCTTTCCTTCCTTCCTCCTTTCCTTCCTTCTTCCTCCTTTCCATCACTCCTTCCTTCCGTCCTTCCTTCCTTCTTTCCTTCTTCCTCCTCCCTTACTTCCTTGACTCAAGGACAACAGGAGGGTTAAATGTCCATCTGTGACACAAAGTCCACATTTTTATCCTTTAAAAAGGGACTTCCTGCTTTGCTTGAGTGCAGACGTTTCGCTCTTTGCTCTCCGCTTTACTTTTCTTTTTTCCATTGAAATCCTGTCCTTTTGCTACAAAATTTATGGAAAGCGGGTCCTGGATACTTCTATATCACTGGGAGCTTAATTTATGAAAGTATCTCAAGGCTACCACTATTATTTAAACTCTTTTACTTAGTGAGTGTGGCCAACAGCAGCACAAGCCTGCACTATAGTGACTGGGATTGAGGAGCTCAGCTAAGCTAATTAGCAGCAAGATGCCTCCCCTTTCCACGGATGATTACCACAAAATTCTCCAGAAGATAGTGGTACTGGAGACGAAAATTCAGCGACTTGAAGTCAACGTGGAGGTAAATGGAAAATATGGGAATGAAACCACTCTACCGATGACCCCAATCAGTGGACAGGAGCAGGCTAACAGACAGCTAATTAGCACCACCAAGAAGCAGGAGGCAGGTGGTTACGGCAGTAAATCAACCAGTAGTCCTCCCTGGAACTCTCTTGGTGCAAAGCCAAAGAATAAATCATCGCTTCCCTTAGATATGGGAAGACGGTTAATAGGCAGAACCCAGCACCCGGAGACTCATGATGAAACTGAGTGGCCTGCACTGCCATCGCACAGGAGGGTCTCTTCAACCCCAGTACCAAGGAGAAAACAGCCATGGACTGTGGCAAAAAGTAAGACACAGGGATTCTACTAGAGAACAGATTTGCTCCGCTTTTACAAGACCCTGACTCCCCAAAAGAAAGGTCATCTTCCAGCACCAGAGAAAGGTATGTGGCTAAATCAAAAACTAAAAGGCTGCAGAAAGAGCTAACCACTGGGCCTCAGACGCTGATAGTGGGTGACGGAGCTGTGAATAAGATAAAACATTTCTTCAACAAAAACACCAAAGTACTCTGTTTTACCAACGACATGGTGTCCGATATCTTAGAGAAAATTCTGGAAATCACTGCTGAGCATCCAACAGTCAAATCTCTCGTCATACACACAGGAGCACTTGATGTTGTCAAGCAACAATCAGAGGTATTGAAACAGGATTTTAATGATCTGCTGAACAAAGTTCGATGTCTGAATACCGAGGTGTTTATCAGTGGACCTCTACCGACAGTTCGGCGAGGAGACGAGAGATTCAGCAGGCTGATGATGCTCAACAGATGGCTCAAAGATACGTGTGCCGCTCAATCAGTGAATTTTATTGACAATTTCAACATTTTTTGGGAACGCAGACACCTCTTTAAGGCAGATGGATGTTGCCTTAACAAGTCAGGAGTACAGCTGTTAAGCTATAACATTTTTTATTTTGTGCGTCAGTCACCAGCAGTCCCTGCCAAGGACAAGACAAGACAAGACAATCCAAAACAACAGATAAGACAGCGTTCTGGAGAAGAATTGCTACCGTCTGAGATAAGGACTGACCATGAAAGTCAGCACACCCAGAGAGAGGCTTTAATGTCATCATCCTTACCCCAACACAAGAAGTCTCCCCCAGCCCCAACAGTCCAACAGGAGGAGTCTCAGTCAGGACTCCCCACTTCTGGATTTCACCGACAGGATGAATGACCTTGTCAATGTTGGAATTCAACTCACACCACGCCCAAATCCCATTTTTTCTCCCCTCAACTTCCCTCATCGTCAAGCCCCTCCCATTCCACCACGCTGGAAACAACCATCATCCAAGAGTCACAGAGCCCCCCCACCTCCTTTTGACTCAGATCATCTGTGAGTCTGACTGATATGTGCCGGGTCCAGGCTGCAATACTGATACCAATTATGTTCTCCCCCAGGAAAAGTCAGGGCCCTATGGAGTTCAGGTAGTTTTCTCAATCCCTGTGATGACAGGTAACAGAAGAATGGTTAAACTGGTGAGAAATAACAAGAGTTCAATTAAATCTGCTAATTTATTAAGTATAGCATGTCAACCTCGAAATATACCAGTGTCTCCTGTTATCTCCGCAAGGTTAGCTCTACTCAATATCAGATCGCTAGCCAACAAATCACTGCTAGTTAATGACGTCATTATGACCTATGATCTAGATTTTTTACTTCTTAGTGAAACATGGCTGACTGAATGTAGCTGTGTGATTCTCAATGAGGCAGCACCAACAAATTTTAGTTTTATGAACAAGTGTCGAACTGGTAAGAAAGGCGGGGTAGTTGCTGCCATCTTTAAATCCGTATTTCAGTGCAAGACATTAGGTGATTTTAGCTCTTTTGAACATCTCTGTTTTTTATTAAAGGTGATCCAAAAGTTCTTTTTTAATCATTTATAGACCTCCAAGATACTCAGGAAAATTCATTGATGAGTTTGCTGAACTGCTGTCAGTTATCTGCACTGACTACAACTTTTTTATCATAACAGGGGATTTTAACATTCATGTAGACAATAACATGGACAGTAACGCCAAAGAACTCTCTGCTCTACTTGACACTTTTGGCCTCTTGCAACATGTGAAAGGGCCCACACACACTCGAGGCCACACTCTGGATCTGGTTATCTCTAAAGGTGTTGATATTTCTTCTGTTGATGTTAAGGACTTGGCTCTTTCTGGTCATTTCTGTGTGTTCTTTGACTTACAGATCATTCCAAATGTTCAGTTAACCTCTGTGTCTGTTAAGAGAAGGTTCATAAATGAGAATACCAGTGCAAAGTTTATGGAGGCTATAGCTATGTCACCAACTGTGAGTGCAGAGTCAGTTGATGAACTCCTGGATAAATTTAACTGGAAAATCTCAAATGTCATGGATGCTGTTGCTCCTATTAAAACTAAGACAACCTTGAGCAGAAAGAAAACACCATGGAGGAACACTATGATGATAAAGGCTTTAAAAACAGAATGCAGGAAAGCAGAGCGTAAGTGGAGAAAAACTAAACTTCAAATTCACCTTGACCTCTACAAACAAAGTCTTTGTAATTTTAACTATGAGTTACTCAAAGCTAGACAGCAACACTTTTCTGAAATAATTAATAAGAACATCAACAACACTCGTACTCTGTTTGCTACGGTTGATAAGCTTACAAACCCCCGTAAACAGATAGCTCCAGAACTCCTTTCCACAGAAAAATGCAATGAATTTGCTTTTTCAGTGAAAAAAAACAGTCCATAAGGTTAAATATCAACACAAAACAATAAAACAATAAAATAATGCAATCCCTCAGACCTCCCAGGAATAACTCAACTGCGATGTCAGAATTTAAAACAGTTGACCAAAAAACCATAGAGGAAACAGTGCAGCATCTAAAACCATCAACATGCTGTCTTGACACAATGCCATCAGATTTCTTTAAAACTATTGTGAACTCTGTCCAAACTGATTTGCGACAAGTAATAAATAGCTCACTTAAATCAGGTGTGTTTCCTAAACTCCTAAAAGTAGCTCCCATTAAGCCACTCTTAAAAAAGAGAACGCTGGATGCTTCCATGTTAACCAACTACAGACCTATCTCAAATCTTCCTTTTATAGCCAAGATCGTTGAGAAAGTGTTTTTTAATCAACTCAGCAATTTCTTGAACTCCAGTGGCCTTTTTGACAAATTTAAATCAGGCTTCCGACCTAACCACAGTACAGAAACAGCTCTTATTAGAGTGTTAAATGACATAAGGTTGAACACTGACTCAGGCAAGGTGTCAGTTCTGGTCCTGTTGGATCTCAGTGCTGCGTTTGACACTGTGGATCACAGTATACTGTTGAATAGGTTGGAAACTTGGGCAGGACTCAGCGGAACAGTCCTAGACTTGTTCAGGTCCTACATGGAGGACTCAGCGGAACAGTCCTAGACTGGTTCAGGTCCTACTTGGAAGAGCGGAGTTATTTTGTGACCATTGGAAGTTATGAATCTGATCGAGTGGCTATGACATGTGGAGTTCCTCAGGGGTCAGTTCTTGGACCCCTTCTGTTCAGTCTATATATGCTGCCCTTGGGTCAAATTCTGCAGAACTCTAAAGTAGACTATCACAGTTATGCAGATGACACACAGATATACCTAGTACTGTCTCCAGATGACTACAGTCCAATACAGTCATTGTGTCACTGTTTAGAGCAAGTCACTAATTGGATGAACCAAAATTTCCTTCAATTAAATCAGGACAAAACTGAGGTCATTGTTTTTGGCAATAAAGAGAAGAGGATCGCTGTCAGTAAACATCTGGAGTCACTCTCTCTAAAAACTACGGACCAAGTCCGTAACCTTGGCGTGCTGATAGACTCAGATTTGACTTTCAGCAGTCACATCAAATCAGTCACCAAAACAGCCCTCTATCAGCTTAAGAACATATCCAGAGTGAAGGGTTTTATGTCTCCAACAGACCAGGAGAAGTTGATTCATGCTTTCATCTCAAGTAGACTCGACTACTGTAACGGTCTTCTGACTGGACTCCCACAAAAAAGCATTAAACAGCTGCAGCTCATTCAGAACGCTGCAGCTTGAGTTTTAACCAGAACATCTAATTTAATTTTTAATCAGAGCACATTACTCCAGTTCTAAAGTCTTTACACCGGCTCCCAGTCAGTTCTAAAGTCTTTACACCGGCTCCCAGTCAGTTCTCAAGTCTTTACACCGGCTCCCAGTCAGTTCTCAAGTCTTTACACTGGCTCCCAGTCAGCTCTAAAGTCTTTACACTGGCTCCCAGTCAGCTATAGAATAGATTTTAAAGTTCTGCTACTGGTCTACAAATCACTGAATGGTTTAGGTCCAGAATACATGAATGACATGTTAGTAGAATATAAACCCAGTAGAGCTCTGAGATCTACTGACTCAGGTCAGATAGTTGAGCCCAGAGTTCAGACTAAACATGATGAAGCAGCTTTTAGCTGTTATGCTGCACACAACTGGAACAAACTACCAGCAGAACTCAAATCAGCCCCAACTGTGAACACTTTTAAATCCAGGTTAAAAACATTTCTCTTCTCCTGAGCTTATGATTGAGCTCTTTTAAAGCACTTTACATTTTAATCTTTAATTTGCACTCTATGTCCTTTTAATGATTTTACAGCTAATTTATTATTTTATGCTGCAATCATTTTATTTATGTCTTTCTATTTTTCTGAACTTTGTTTTTATTATGGGGGGGTGGGGGTTAATTGTAATTGTTGTTTTGTGTATGAAGTGCTCTATATAAATAAAACTGCCTTGCCTTGCCTTGCCTTGCCTTTCAATAAGTGTCATTCTCATTCTGTGTAGAGGATCTTATGAGTGTGAATATTGGTTTGTAGTTGTTGATTTTCATGTTTGGTTGGCCTCATGTTGCCTTGTAGAATAAGTAGTGTAGGTGTGTGGGACCTAATCTGTAGATATCTGTAGAAGTCACTAGGGGGCAGTGCAAACTGGTTTTACAGCTTGAAAAAAGACTTCCACTCATTTCCATCAAATCATTGATTGATTACAATCAGACTTTTCTGTGTCCCCCTCCTGAAAGCAACGTCCCACATAGATGGGAGGAAGTCTCTGTTACCAGCTGCTGACATGGCTGTGAACATAAAAATCCTCCCAGTTCCTCCCCAACTATTGCCTAGACCCTCAATATGTGTTAAATTCTTTCTTTACTTTTAAGTTTGCTCCAAGACTTTTTATTGAGAAAAGGTCAAAGAAACAGAAATATCTCCTCTCTATCTGAGACGAGATAGAGCTCCTCTCTATGTTGACCAGTCCTTATTATTACTAATGCATGTGACCACAGCACTGAGCTGAGATGTCCACAAGTATCATCTGAAGACAGGTTGATCCAGACCTCCCCTGTCTTACTCTGGACCTGATCTTTACATCACATACTGATACAGATACAAGTATAATGCTCTCAGTTCAGACACAGTAGATAATACTTGTATCAGTCTATTGAGGTTGTGAAAATGTTAATGCTGCTTGTCGACAAAAACAATCATGAGATGTTTGAATCATTTTAATGAACAGGATTATTACTGATTACATGAGACTGAATGAATGATTCTCTATATTTTCTATTTCTCTACAGAGAGACAGGAGATGCGCAGAGGTGAGTAAAACTGAACAAATACAGAATAACTCTGCTGTATATAAAGATTCAAAATAACTATAATATTTTATAAAACATATGACTGTGTTCTGTATCTGTTGAATTGATCTGATACAGTAAGATTATTCTTGTTTAAATGTCCATCTGTGACACAAAGTCCACATTTTTATTCTTTAAATAAGTGTCATTCTCATTCTGTGCAGAGGATCTTATGAGTGTGAATGTTGGTTTGTAGTTGTTGATTTTCATGTTTGGTTGGCTTCATGTTGCCTTTTAGAATAAGTAGTGTAGGTGTGTGGGACCTAATCTGTAGATATCTGTAGAAGTCACTAGGGGGCAGTGCAAACTGGTTTTACAGCTTGAAGAAAGACTTCCACTCATTTCCATCAAATAATTGATTGATTACAATCAGACTTTTCTGTGTCCCCCTCCTGAAAGCAGCATCCCACATGGATGGGAGGAAGTCTCTGTTACCAGCTGCTGACATGGCTGTGAACATAAAAATCCTCCCAGTTGCTCCCCAACTATTGCCTAGACCCTCAATATGTATTTAATTCTTTCTTTACTTTAAGTTTGCTCCAAGACTTTTTATTGAGAAAAGATACCGAAATATCTCCTCTCTATCTGAGAGGAGATTGAGCTCCTCTCTATGTGGACCAGTCCTGATTATTACTAATGCATGTGACCACAGCACTGAGCTGAGATGTCCACAAGTATCATGTGAAGACACGTTGATCCAGACCTCCCCTGTTTTACTCTGGACCTGATCTTTACATCACATACTGATACAGATACAAGTATAATGCTCTCAGTTCAGACACAGTAGATAATACTTGTATCAGTCTATTGAGGCTGTGAACATGTTAATGCTGCTTGTGGACAAAAACAATCATGAGATGTTTGAATCATTTTAATGAACAAGATTATTACTGATTACATGAGACTGAATGACTGATTCTGTATTTTCTGTTTCTCTACAGAGGCTGCTGCTGGTGAGTAAAACTGAACTAAGACAGAATAACTCTGCTGTATATTAACATTTACAATAACTGTTATATGTTTTCCAAACGTATGACTGTGTTTTGTATTTGTTTGATTGATCTGATACAGTAAGATTATTTCTGTGTAGAGGATCTTATGAGTGTGAATGTTGGTTTGTAGTTGTTGATTTTCATGTTTGGTTGGCTTCACGTTGCCTTTTAGAATAAGTAGTGTAGGTGTGTGGGACCTAATCTGTAGATATCTGTAGAAGTCACTAGGGGGCAGTGCAAACTGGTTTTACAGCTTGAAGACAGACTTCCACTCATTTCCATCAAATCATTGATTGATTACAATCAGACTTTTCTGTGTCCCCCTCCTGAAAGCAGCATCCCACATGGATGGGAGGAAGTCTCTGTTACCAGCTACTGACATGACTGTGAATATAAAAATCCTCCCAGTTGCTCCCCAACTGTTGCCTAGACCCTCAATATGTGTTTAATTATTTCTTTACTTTAAGTTTGCGGAGATTGAGCTCCTCTCTATGTGGACCAGTCCTGATTATTACTAATGCATGTGACCACAGCACTGAGCTGAGATGTCCACAAGTATCATCTGAAGACAGGTTGATCCAGACCTCCCCTGTCTTACTCTGGACCTGATCTTTACATCACATACTGATACAGATACAAGTATAATGCTCTCAGTTCAGACACAGTAGATAATACCTGTATCAGTCTATTGAGGCTGTGAACATGTTAATGCTGCTTGTGGACAAAAACTATCATGAGATGTTTGAATCATTTTAATGAACAAGATTATTACTGATTACATGAGACTGAATGAATGATTCTATATTTTCTGTTTCTCTGCAGACAGAGAGGAAGCACGCAATGGTGAGTAAAACTGAACAAATACAGAATAACTCTGCTGTATATTAACATTTTAAATAACTTATATTTTACAAAATATATGACTGTGTTCTGTATCTGTTGAATTGATCTGATACAGTAAGATTATTCTAGTTTAAATGTCCATCTGTGACACAAAGTCCACATTTTTATTCTTTAAATAAGTGTCATTCTCATTCTGTGTAGAGGATCTTATGAGTGTGAATGTTGGTTTGTAGTTGTTGATTTTCATGTTTGGTTGGCTTCATGTTGCCTTTTAGAAAAAGTAGTGTAGGTGTGTGGGACCTAATCTGTAGAAGTCGCTAGGGGGCAGTGCAAACTGGTTTTACAGCTTGAAGAAAGACTTCCACTCGTTTCCATCAAATCATTGATTGATTACAATCAGACTTTTCTGTTTCCCCCTCCTGAAAGCAGCATCTCACATGGATGGAAGGAAGTCTCTGTTACCAGCTGCTGACATGGCTGTGAACATAAAAATCCTCCCAGTTGCTCCTCAACTATTGCCTAGACCCTCAATATGTGTTTAACCCTTATGTCTCCTCAAAGACATTTTTGGCTTTTCAGTCTTTATTTCCTTGATCATTTGGGCTGTGTTCATGCTCATGGCATCAAATTCTCCAAGGACATTCTTTTTCATATATTTTTTGTATTTATATTCATCATTCCGTTATAGTAGGCGTATAATACAGTGTGTAGATAAAATTGTTCCTCTCAGCTCCTTAGGGACAAAAATGTCCCATTGCAACCCATTATAACTACCTCCCACCCCCACAAAATAATTACTCTTTCACATATTCCTGTGTCATGAGCAGTCATTTCAGAGCCAGAGCTTCAAAATGTTTGTTTTTTTAGTTTTTCAGCAGATAACATGTTTAACTGTATTTAGCTCTATGGGAGAATACAATGTAGTGTTCCTCAGTCCTGCTCGTCCTGTATTATGAAGCACAGCAGACCAATGAAAAATGTGGTTGCATCTTAAATGACCTGGATGTGTTGGTGTGTGTGTGAGAGTGTGGTCTGTGTGTGTGTGTGTATATTGAAAAATTAATGTGTGTGTGTGTGTGTGTGTGTGTGTGTGTGTGTGTGAATGTAAATGTGTGTGTGTATGTGCAGATACAAATGGAGAATTTGTATAGTCTTACAGGCCTGCTTTCATACCATTATGTCTAAATCTCTCTCTCACACACACACGCACACACACACAAAACCACTTTCACTCATGGATCCACTCACAGACACATGCATGCACAGGCCATCAAACTCAATACAATATAAAATGTAGCACTTCAAATGTCCTTTAAATTTATCTTATACATTTTTGAGCTTTGAAGGTGTGTATGTGTGTGTGTGAGAGAGTGTGTGTGTTTGTGAGAGTGTGTGTGAATGTTTCAGTGTGTGCCTGTATGTGCCTGTGTGTGCCTGTGTGTGCCTGTGTGTGCCTGTGTTTGTGAATGTGTGTGATTGTGTGTGTATGTGTGAGAGAGAGATAAAGAGAGTGAGAAATTTAGACAAAATGCTATAAATGCAGACCTGCAAGTCAATATAAAGTCTCCATTTGTATCCGCATATACACACATTTACATGCACACACTCACACACACATTCATTTTTCAATACACACATAAATTACACTCTGACACACAAACCAGCACATCCAGGTCACTTTGGTCTGCTGTGCTCCATAAAACAGAACGAGCAGGACTGGTGAATTCTCCCATAGGTAAAATACAGTTAAATCATGTTATCTGGTGAAAAACAGAAAACAAACTAAATGTTTGATGCCCTGTCTCTAAAATGAGCCCAGAACACAAGAATGTATGAAAGAGTCATTTTTGGATGGAGGGTCAATAAATGTAGTTAAAAGGTTTCAATGGGACATTTTTGTCCCTAAGGAGCTGAGAGGGAGTTTATTTTTGTTTTTTAAATCTGACACTGCACAAAAAATAATAATGCATCAAAATCAATGTTGCTGCTAATCATTGAGATATCCAAGACTGTGATAATCCCCCCAAAATAATTCACTTTGCATTTAATATATAGAAAATAATTCAATGTTCAATGTCAATGTTTGTGTTTGTTTCATTTTAAAAAACTGGCACTATATGTAAACAAACTGACATTTAAAGGGTTAAAATCCTGAAAATGAATTAATATTTGATATTTATTATCAGGACTGATGTTGGTTAAAAAGAATAATTCATTGAAAGTAGAAAATAATATTAATTTATTATATTTTTATGGCAATACTTTTACGTGGACATTACAGGGAACTCAAAGGAAGTTTTTTAAAGAATCATAAGGGTTTTAATTCGTTCTTTTCTTTAAGTTTGCTCCAAGACTTTTTATTGAGAAAAGGTCAAAGATACAGAAATATCTCCTCTCTATCTGAGAGGAGATTGAGCTCCTCTCTATGTGGACCATTCCTGATTATTACTAATGCATGTGACCACAGCACTGAGCTGAGATGTCCACAAGTATCATCTGAAGACAGGTTGATCCAGACCTCCCCTGTCTTACTCTGGACCTGATCTTTACATCACATACTGATACAGATACAAGTATAATGCTCTCAGTTCAGACACAGTAGATAATACTTGTATCAGTCTATTGAGGCTGTAAACATGTTAATGCTGCTTGTGGACAAAAACAATCATGAGATGTTTGAATCATTTTAATGAAGAAGATTATTACTGATTACATGAGACTGAATGAACGATTCTATATTTTCTGTTTCTCTACAGAGAGACAGGAGATGCTCGAAGGTGAGTAAAACTGACCTAAGACAGAATAACTCTGCTTTATATTAAGATTCAAAATAATATATAATATATTTTATAAAACATATGACTGTGTTCTGTATCGGTTGAATTGATCTGATACAGTAAGATTATTCTTGTTTAAATGTCCATCTGTGACACAAAGTTCCTTCCTTCCTTCCATCTTTCCTTGACTCGAGGTCAACAGGAGGGTTAAATGTCCATCTGTGACACCACGTCTATATTTTTATCCTTTAAATAAGTGTCATTCACATTCTGTGTGGAGGATCTAATGAGTGTGAATGTTGGTTTGTAGTTGTTGATTTTCATGTTTGTCTGGCTTCATGTTGCCTTTTAGAATAAGTAGTGTAGGTGTGTGGGACCTAATCTGTAGATATCTGTAGAAGTCACTAGGGGGCAGTGCAAACTGGTTTTACAGCTTGAAGAAAGACTTCCACTCATTTCCATCAAATCATTGATTGATTACAATCAGACTTTTCTGTGTCCCCCTCCTGAAAGCAGCATCCCACATGGATGGGAGGAAGTCTCTGTTACCAGCTGCTGACATGGCTGTGAATATAAAAATCCTCCCAGTTGCTCCCCAACTATTGCCTAGTATCAGGCACAGACAAGGTGGACTCAAATGCAGAGACAGGGACACAGGGACACAGGGATGAGGATTTCTCAAGCCGCTTAATCAGTCCAAAACGTCAGAAACCAGGAAATCCAAATCATAGGGCAGAAGTACGCAATTACTCAGAATCCAAAAGGCAAAACTGGTCAGTAACACTAATAACGCTGGAATACTGACAGGAAACTGACGATCTGTCACAGAAGGGAAAGAGCACACCACATACAGTATATACACTGGATGATAATGAGGCACAGGTGTATAACATTAGGGGAAGGGGGGGCAATCAACAGGAGGGAAGGAATCTAGACAAAACAAGGGAAAACACACCAAAATTAAACAGGAAGAAAACTCAAAAACTAAACCTACCAAAATATACTACAAAACGACCAGACCCTAACAGTACCCCCAGCCCAAGGGCCGACACCCGCTGGACTAGCACCCTGAGGATGGTCCCTGTGAAAGTCTGCAATGAGCTGGGGGTCAACTATGTGGCGAGAGGGCACCCACTGCCTCTCCTCAGGGTACTGCAATCCACGCCCCTGTCGCCGGACCGCCAACAACCTCTTGACAGTGTAGACGGGATTGCCAACAATGATCTGTGGGGGTGGAGGGGGTTTGGTGGCAGGGATAAAGGGGCTCTCCCTGACCGGTTTAATGTGGCTGATGTGGAATGTGGGGTGGATGTGGGAGGACCTGGGGAGCGGAAGTCTGACAGCATAGTGATTAATAATTTTGGACACAGGAAAAGGACCAAGGAATCTAGGAGCCAACTTACGAGATTCCACTCTTAGAGGTAAGGTCTTGGCTGAGAGCCACACTCTTTGGCCCGGAGTGTAGGCAGGGCAGGACAGTGGCGGTCGGCAGAATTTTTGTAGACCTCAGAGGAACACAGGAGAGCCCTTCTGGCTTGGACCCACATTCCCCGAATGGCTGCAGCAGAAGGTATGCTCACCTCCTTTTCCAGGGCCTGGAACATAAGAGGCTGGAAGCCAAAAACCACCTGGAATGGTGTCAACCCAGTGGAGGCCGAGGGCAGGGTGTTGTGAGCGCACTCCACCCAGTGAAGCATCTTGGACCAAGCTGAGGGTTTTTGGGCTGTGATGCATCGAAGGCCTGCCTTCAGGTCCTGGTGAAGTCTTTCTGTCTGCCCATTGCTCTCAGGGTGGTAACCAGACGTTAGACTAGCCTTACCCCTGAATTCCACCGGATGCGTCTGCAGTCCATCTCCACTCCGGCATGGCAGCAGATCCAATCCGTTTCCATTCTGTGTACTTCCACTGGCTGCGGAATGGCTCCTTCATGGCTACGGAACGACTCCAGCAGTCCGTAGGCCTCCAGAGGACATACGCAGAGCTTCTATTTTTGCCAAATGTCGGATCCGTTCCGGAGTGGATCCGAATTTAGGGGTTAGCCCCCACCAACTGCCAAAAGGCCCCCAGAACAGTGCCACAAACTGAGGCACCCGGTCGGACAGAATGTCCCTGGGGAGTCCAAAATGTCTGAAGACGTTAGTAAGCAGGACATCCACCGTTTCCTTGGCGGAGGGCAACTTAGGAAGGGCAATGAATTTCACTATCTTAGAGAATCTGTCCACAACAGTCAGTATGGTGGTATTACCTTCCGAGGGTGGGAATCCATTGACAAAATCAACAAAGATGTCAGACCAGGGACGATGCAGGGCTGGAAGGGGTTGGAGCAGACCAGCTGGGGGAACAGTAGAGGACTTCTGTTGGGCACAGACAGAACAGAGCTGAAACATACTTTCTTATGGCGGGCCACCAGAACCTCTCCTGAATGCAAAATTCAGTCCTTTGCACCCCAGGATGGCAGGAAAACTTGGAGGCATGAGCCCAGGGTATTACCATACCCCTCAAATCTGGTGGTACATACAGTCTGTTAGGAGCCCCCCCCCCCCCCCCCCCCCACAGGTGTGGTAATAGTCTGACTAGCCTTTTTGACCATGGACCCTATCTCCCAAGAGACTGCGCCCAGGAAACAAGATGCTGCGAGAATGGAACTGGGTTCTTCTGGATTGGTCTTGGGGGAGTAGAGATGGGACAAAATGTCTGGTTTAACATTCTTGGACCCCGGGCGTTAAGACAGAATAATATGGAATCTAGAAAAGAATAGGGCCCACCTGGCTTGGTGTGAATTCAGCCTCTTAGCACTCTTCAGATACTCTAAATATTTGTGTTCCGTCCATACTACGAATGGCTGCTCAGCCCCCTCCAACTAATGTCTCCATTCTTCCAGTACAGTTTTTACAGCCAACAGCTCTCGATCACCCACTGATTAAAATATGCACATGGATGGATCTTGTTGTCTTTACCTGCCCTCTGGGATAACACGGCCCCTATGCCAGTGTCTGAGGCATCCACCTCTACAATGAACCCCCACTAAAAAATGACTCTTTCATATATTCCTGTGTTATGGGCAGTCATTTTAGAGCCAGGGCTTCAAAATGTGCTCATGATTGAGCTCTTTTAAAGCACTTTACATTTTAATCTTTCATTTGCACTCTATGTCCTTTTAATGATTTTAAGTCAAATCATTATTTAATGCTGCAATCTTATATTTAATGCTCTATTCTAGCATTTTATTTCTCTCTTTCTGTTTTTCTTTACTTTGTTTTTATTATTAGTGTGGGGGGTGGGGGGTTAATTATATGTTTTAATGTTTCTCAAATTGCATGTTTTTCTGTTTTATGTAAAGCACATTGAGTTGCCATTGTGTATGAAATGTGCATAAATAAAACTGCCTTGCCTTGAAAACAGGTTAATCCAGACCTCCTCTGTCTTACTCTGGACCTGATCTTTACATCACATACTGATACAGATACAAGTATAATGCTCTCAGTTCAGACACAGTAGATAATACTTGTATCAGTCTATTGAGGCTGTGAACATGTTAATGCTGCTTGTGGACAAAAACAATCATGAGATGTTTGAATCATTTTAATGAACAAGATTATTACTGATTACATGAGACTGAATGAATGATGCTCTGTTTTTTCTCTATCTCTACAGTGATTTCCAACGGTGAGTACAACTGAACAGAATAACTCTGCTGTATATTAACATTTAAAATAACTCTTTTGTATTTTACAAAACATATGACTGTGTTCTGTATCTGTTGAATTGATCTGATACAGTAAGATTATTCTTGTTTAAATGTCCATCTGTGACACAAAGTCATTTTCCCCCTGTCATGCATATTCTGTATGATATACAGAATACATATCTTATGAGTGTGAATGTTGATTTGTAGTTGTCGATTTTCACGTTTGTTTGGCTTCATGTTTCCTTTTAGAATAAGTAGTGTAGGTGTGTGGGACCTAATCTGTAGATATCTGTAGAAGTCACTAGGGGGCAGTGCAAACTGGTTTTACAGCTTGAAGAAAGACTTCCACTCGTTTCCATCAAATCATTGATTGATTACAATCAGACTTTTCTGTGTCCCTCTCCTGAAAGCAGCATCCCACATGGATGGGAGGAAGTCTCTGTTACCAGCTGCTGACATGGCTGTGAACATAAAAATCCTCCCAGTTGCTCCCCAACTATTGCCTAGACCCTCAATATGTGTTTAATTCTTTCTTTACTTTAAGTTTGCTCCAAGACTTTTTATTGAGAAAAGATACCGAAATATCTCCTCTCTATCTGAGAGGAGACTGTGCTCCTCTATATGTGGACCAGTCCTGATTATTACTAATGCATGTGACCACAGTACTGAGCTGAGATGTCCACAAGTATCATCTGAAGACAGGTTGAGCCAGACCTCCCCTGTCTTACTCTGGACCTGATCTTTACATCACATACTGATACAGATACAAGTATAATGCTCTCAGTTCAGACACAGTAGATAATACTTGTATCAGTCTATTGAGGCTGTGAACATGTTAATGCTGCTTGTGGACAAAAACAATCATGAGATGTTTGAATCATTTTAATGAAGAAGATTATTACTGATTACATGAGACTGAATGAATGATTCTCTATATTTTCTGTTTCTCTACAGTGTTAGAGGAGATGGGCAAACGTGAGTAAAACTGAACTAAGACAGAATAACTCTGCTGTATATTAAGATTCAAAGTAACTTTTATATTTTATAAAATATGTGACTGTGTTCTATATCAGTTGAATTGATCTGAGACAGTAAGATTATTCTTGTTTAAATTTCCATCTATGACACAAAGTCCACATTTTTTATCCTTTAAATAACTGTTGGCTTCATGTTGCCTTTTAGAATAAGTAGTGTAGGTGTGTGGGACCTAATCTGTAGATATCTGTAGAAGTCACTAGGGGGCAGTGCAAACTGGTTTTACAGCTTGAAGAAAGACTTCCACTCATTTCCATCAAATCATTGATTGACTTTTCTGTGTCCCCCTCCTGAAAGCAGCATCCCACATGGATGGGAGGAAGTCTCTGTTACCAGCTGCTGACATGGCTGTGAACATAAAAATCCTCCCAGTTGCTCCCCAACTATTGCCTAGACCCTCAATATGTGTTTAATTCTTTCTTTACTTTAAGTTTGCTCCAAGACTTTTTATTGAGAAAAGGTCAAAGATACAGAAATAGTTCCTCTCTATGTGGACCAGTCCTTATTATTACTAATGCATGTGACCACAGCACTGAGCTGAGATGTCCACAAGTATCATCTGAAGACAGGTTGATCCAGACCTCCCCTGTCTTACTCTGGACCTGATCTTTACATCACATACTGATACAGATACAAGTATAATGCTCTCAGTTCAGACACAGTAGATAATACTTGTATCAGTCTATTGAGGCTGTGAACATGTTAATGCTGCTTGTGGACAAAAACAATCATGAGATGTTTGAATCATTTTAATGAAGAAGATTATTACTGATTACATGAGACTGAATGAATGATTCTCTATTTTCTGTTTCTCTACAGAGAGACAGGAGATGCTCAGGGGTGAGTAAAACTGAACTAAGACAGAATAACTCTGCTGTATATTAACACTTAAAATAACTTTCTATATTTTACAAAACATATGACTGTGTTCTGTATCTGTTGAATTGATCTGATACAGTAAGATTATTCTTGTTTAAATGTCCATCTGTGACACAAAGTCAACATTTTTATTCTTTAAATAAGTGTCATTCACATTCTGTGTAGAGGATCTAATGAGTGTGAATGTTGGATTGTAGTTGTTGATTTTCATGTTTGGTTGGCTTCATGTTGCCTTTTAGAATAAGTAGTGTAGGTGTGTGGGACCTAATCTGTAGAAGTCACTAGGGGGCAGTGCAAACTGGTTTTACAGCTTGAAGAAAGACCTCCACTCATTTCCATCAAATAATTGATTGATTACAATCAGGCTTTTCTGTTTCCCCCTCCTGAAAGCAGCATCCCTCATGGATGGGAGGAATACCCCCCCCCCCCAATTGCTCCCCAACTATTGCCTAGACTCTCAATATGTGTTTCATTCTTTCTTTACTTTAAGTTTGCTCCAAGACTTTTTATTGAGAAAAGGACAAAGATACAGAAATATCTCCTCTCTATCTGAGAGGAGATTGAGCTCCTCTCTATGTGGACTAGTCCTGATTATTACTAATGCATGTGACCACAGCACTGAGCTGAGATGTCCACAAGTATCATGTGAAGACAGGTTGATCCAGACCTCCCCTGTTTTACTCTGGACCTGATCTTTACATCACATACTGATACAGATACAAGTATAATGCTCTCAGTTCAGACACAGTAGATAATACTTGTATCAGTCTATTGAGGCTGTGAACATGTTAATGCTGCTTGTGGACAAAAACTATCATGAGATGTTTGAATCATTTTAATGAACAAGATTATTACTGATTACATGAGACTGAATGAATGATTCTCTATTTTCTGTTTCTCTTCAGATATAAAGGAGTTGCAGAAACGTGAGTAAAACTGAACAAATACAGAATAACTCTGCTGTACAGTATATTAACACTTAAAATAACTTTTATATTTTACAAAACATATGACTGTGTTCTGTATCTGTTGAATTGATCTGATACAGTAAGATTATTCTTGTTTAAATGTCTATCTGTGACACAAAGTCCACATTTTTATTCTTTAAATAAGTGTCATTCACATTCTGTGTAGAGGAGTGTGTAGTACTATTTTACCCATAGACTGTATAACATATATTTTACCTGGATTTTGGCACTGTATAATGACTTTATTACCGACTCATGGTCTCTGCTGATACAAACAGATGAGCAGTAATGTTAGCTGCTGTTGCGGTCTGTTTTGTGCTCTCAGTCCGTTTAATGCGGGATATAATATAGAATTTATATACTGTTCTGTATTATCTTTCATTTAATATCATTATTATTATTATTATTATCTTTCATTTAATAATACTTATATACAGTGTCAAGAGTAACTTAAATGAATAAATTAATAGATTAATTAATGCCACACTGCAAAAAGCAAGCTTCTAATTCAGAGAATGTGTGATCTGTGTTGTATTGGTGATACTGATTTCAGAAATCGTTAATCATGTTCAAGATCAGGCCACCCATAAATAAATACAATATATATTTCTTATTATATTTATTGTTGGTATTATTATTAAAGGTGAACTGTGTAACTTTGTTATTTAGGAACTTTTTATTAAGCAAAGCCCTTTTTATTACTCCATATCCTCAAATAGCTCTTAGTATCAAAAAGGTTTGTGACCTCTGATCTATAAGTTGCTGAGCACCTATATGTGTCATTTTAAAGTTTCCTAGGTGATCCGGACAGGCTGGACAAGTGGGTCGTCAGCATGAGGAGACAGAACTGGACCCTGCTCTCCAGCCCCAATCCTCTCCTGTGCTTTCAATAAAATCTGTATTGAGCGTGAACTCAGCGTCTGCCTGCCACCTGTTGTCACAGATACTCAGAAATGTTCTTTTTTCTGACTTTCTTAAAACTAGATGTATAACATGCATCTTAAACCTTTATTAAAATCAGTTAATGGAGTTAATGTGGAGAGATTTCTCATGTAAGTAGATAATTATCTACATATTAGAGTTCCACCGTTAGTAAAGGTAAGACAGAGACATATGATTTAACACATTTGAAAAAAAATATTTACTGGTAAAGACTTTCTAAGGTTCCATGGACACCCTGGAAAGGTCAGAAAATGGAAACACTGATGTGAGAATTTTTACAATTTTTAGTAAAACTTGAGCTTTAATGCTTAATATTTGTGTTTAAGTTGATAACCTTTTGACTACGACATTTTTAACATTTTCAATAAGTGTAGAAGACAAAAGGAGTGCAATTATGAAAATAATTTATTTGAACATGAGGTACTCTTTAAATGAACAGACAATGAACAAACAAAACAATCAGTATATATAATAATAAAGTGGTGTTTGGCACGGTTGGTGGAGCGCCCGCCCCATGTGAGGCTGTAGTCCTTGCTGCGGGCGGCTGGAGTGTGGAGGCCGGCCAGGGCATGGGTGGCTTTCTTTTCCCCTTTTCTAAATATAAAGAAAGACAAACATCTTGTAACCAGTGGTGTACAAAGTATTGAAATGCCTTACTTCAGTAAAAGTAGCCTACTAATACCACACTGTGAAAATACTCCACTACAAAGACCTGCATTCAAAACCTCACTTCTGTGAAAGTGTTAACATTAAGTTTTATCTGCAAAATGCAATTAACAATTTACAGTTATAGAATGTTTGTGGATTGATATCAGTGATGAATCACTGCATATGATGCATTTCATTGCTGAGGCTGTTTAAGTTGAGCACAATTTAACAATTAAATACTATATACTACTTATATACTATTGAGTCGATTTATCTATATCTATCCCTGTCATGTGAGAACCCTGTATCTCACTTCTTTTAAAAAAAATATTAAACAAACTTTCTTTACATTATTCTACATAGTCATTTCACAGAGTAGTAACGTTAACCCTCAGATCCTGTTGCCACATTTTATGGACCATCAGATTTTTCATTTGGCTGTGATCATGCTATAAAGTTCATAGGTTGCAGAGAGGTGGCTTTTGCAAGGTACATCATGCTCCTAAAAGATCTCCTGTCTGCACCTTATAATTCTCTGTTTATCGAGGCTCCCGGGGAAGCTAAAGCTACTCGCGCTGCCTCCAGGGGACTCACCGCCCCGGAGCCGCAACTGGGCTGCGCTGGGGGGGATCGAGCTGAGGGATTTCATCGGGCTGATGATACTGTAAGTGATTTTGTCTCTGATTTTCATCAGATTTAACATTTTATCAAAATTTGCCGTAAAAAACAAACAAACTGTAAAACGAGAACCAGTCCCAGAAGCTCCAGCTCTGGAGAAACAGATAGCGGACACTCCCAGAGCGCTCCCCGAGAATGGTGCGTCGCCACCCGGGTAAAATACGTGAGGGAGACGGCTGCGAGATTTGGCGCTTTTTTCAAAACTCCGATCTAAAATATCAGATTATACCACTTTCCCTTGGTCGATTGAGGTCTAGTAAAAAGTATGATGGTCTTTTAACTCTTCTCTAGCCATATGTGTGTTATGATGTCATGTTTCTTTACACAGAAAGTCACATGATCATGCCTTTTAGCCGACATGTCAAAAAAAACTACGGTACATGGCCATATAAAATTAAAAAATGCTCCAGCGAACTATAAGCAAACAAATCAATGTTGGCCCTGTTCAAAGGCAGACATATGACTGTTCTCATGGGAGGAAACAAAATTATTTTTTATTTTATTGCAGTTTTCAACATTTTTTATGACGGATATTAGCGGTCCCTCACTAAAACAGGCCATGAAAGGGTTAAATTATAAAAAAAATATTGCTAAAATTACACACCATTCATTAGAAGATACCTAACCCTAAGCAACAAAAAAATATATATTGTAATACCTATTTTAACTTTATCATGGTGTGTGTTTGAAAACAACAGGAGGATGTTAGTCATTTCTAACAGGATCTGAGAGTTAAGATGAGTTTTGGTCCCCAGCGGACTTATTTAACTTTATTTCTTATGTAGCATAACCTCAATAAAACATTAATCATTATTTCAAGAGCTGCGGCGTTATATTTGTTTTATAAGGAACTCAACGTTACCTGCGGTCGAGTCGGTCGCTGTCAGGTCGCTGTGCTGGAGGCTGGACTGCCATGTAGCTGCTGCCAGTAGCTGCTTGTTAGCCTAGCCTAGCTGATTAGCCTCAGGCTAGCTCCGTTCTGCGCGGTTAATTCGAGTTTAGTGGGCGGGATCTCGGCCGGCTGACCCGTAGAGTTATCGCCTCTCCTCAAATATTGAAAGTACACGCCCACTAAAATCCAAGATGGCGCAGTCCTAATAGTAGAGGCACAAAACACACTCTGGGGCTGTGTCCCAATTCCGACCCAATTCCGAGGCTGCATCCTTCGAAGCACGCATTTAGAGGCCGATTACGTCCCAATTCGAAGACTCCTTCAAATGCAGCCTTGAAATGCGGCCTTCTTTTCCCTCTTTTTGGAGGATGCACCGCTACTATCCTTCGCGGCCTCCCAGATGCTCCCACATCCCAAGATCCTTTGCGCGGCGCTGTTCAGTGCCGCGAAAACATAACAATAACCAAGCGGGGAAGAATTTACATTCAAGTGTAAGTATTGTTTTTTTTTATTTAAAGGTTGAATATGTAGAATATTTATTTAAAGCTATATTTTTTTTTTAAATAATACAGCCACGGGGCGTTTTGAGGGGTACAGAATGAAAGTATTGCTTTTCCATAAAAAAAAAAAATTTAGTCTGAATTAATATTTTTAAAATTTTTTGACGGGTTCGACAATGACGTTCTGACACGTGCTGTGTACATTGTACCAGCCAATTAACGGCCGGAATTGCGGGTTGCCAGGGTTGTCTGTTGTTCCGGTGCAGCTACTGTAGGCAGGCACTGGGTGAAATGGAGTTGTAAACAAACATGGCCGCGTTGGACTCACTAAAACCAGCGTTTTTTGCTCTCAAGTACAACTTTTCATCACAAAACTTCGAAGGTAAGACAGAATATCTGTTAGTCACTGTAAATAAGTGGTTGTTTACCTTTGTATGCTGCTGGTTCACTGAGTTTTTAGCGCAATAATAGTGGTACTGTTGAACTCGCCAGGGTCTTAGCTTTCATATGAGATGCTATTTGTTTGTGTACCATGAAGTATCAAAACGGTAGCAATGGAAATGTGGAGAGTGGGTTGACTTTCTGACGCTATTCGGATTTTGATATTTGATCATTAACCTCTTAACGCACACTGTTCCGTTCACGGGACGGGACGGATGTTAGGAGGTAGTCACGGTCTTCTGAATGTTTTAAACACCAACCCTTAAACATATATACTCATGCCGTACATTGTTGGAAAGCTTAGATTGTTCTGATTCATTCAAGACCACTCACGACTTATATGGTTGCTCACAGCCGTAATAGTATTACCGATTAGCTCGGCTAGCCACTCAGCTAAGTGAGAAAAGCTATAATGCCTACATACCTTCAAAGTCTTCCCTTTATCCACAACGATCATCTTATGACTCAGGACTTTCTGTACAGCTCGCCAAGTATCCATTCTTGTGAAATATGAAATCCGTTTTCATAAAACTGGAATATTTTCCTCAATATGTCCATGGCTGTGTCCCAATCTGGTCCTAATTGCGAGGCTGCATCCTCGAAGTACGCATTTAGAGGCCGATTACGTCACAACGCCGCGCGAAGGCTGTCCCAATTCGAAGACTCCTTCAAATGCAGCCTTGAAATGCGGCCTTCTCTTCCCTCTTTTTCGAGGATGCATCGCTACTATCCTTCGCGGCCTCCCAGATCCCAAGATCCTTTGCGCGGCGCTGTTCAGTGCCGCGAAAACACAACAATGGCGACACCAACAGGTGAGGACTTTTCATTCAAGTGTAAGTATTGGTTTGTTTTATTTAATTATTTGTACTTATTACTACTGTTACGACCCCTCCCTTTCTGCTCACCATCATGCAGTTGATTACTTCCTGCAGGAGTTGGTAGTCAGGGAGGGTCGTTAAGGCAAGGTGCTGACACCTGGCTAGGCCTCTAGCAAGGTGATAAATGCCAGCCTGGTCTCATTCTCTCTCTCTCTCTCTCCTAGGCTCCACGCTGCTACAGGTTCTGGGTTCGTTTGGCGTTTTTCCTTTTACACTCAACAGCCACACACAAATATCTCACTCATCCACACACTACATTCACCATTGACACCACTACACTCCACACCTCATGCTTTTTGTATATATGTTGTTTGAGTTACAATAAAACATTTTCTTTTGGCACCTGACTTGTCTCTCCTCCATGTCACATATGTTGAGCCAGTTTGTGACAAGTGGGGGCTCGTCCGGGATCAAGTATGAGGATTAAATTAGCTTGAATTTGGTCTGTACTGGTAAATTGACTCGGTTTAGGTTGGTGGATGTTTCCTCCTATTGCAGACAATGGTCTTTGGTTTGCCTGGTTGAAGTGTACTACTAGCTGACTGTGCTGTGGTTGTTCACCAACGGTTCTGGGAGGAGATATGTCAGGTCGTTAGTGCTGGTTACTTCCAGTATGAGAAGGTTGTAGGAGATTTGGGAGAGGTATTTGGTCCATCTCTGTTTGTTGTAAATGTGATTGGATTTGACTGGGGCTTTGCAGTGGAACCTATCTGGGGTATGTTGGTGTGTGTTTGAGCAGGAGTTCCTTCCCCTGTTAGGTTTGGCAGCGGGTTCCTCTAGGGGGCTCGAGGTGATCTCTTTAGGCGGTGGCGAAGGTGGGTAGAGCTTTTAGCTCGGGAGCATCTCCGTGGTTGTGAGAGGGTGACCAGTTTTCTGGTTACTTTATTCACACCGCTGGTTTAGTGTGCATAAGTACCCCCCACCATTAACTGCACGAAGACTAGGGAAGAGTTAGTTAGCTAGTTTAATGGTTGTAGTTAACATCAGTATAGGGGTGAGGCTCCTGTTCACCGGTTACCTCAGGTTTGGGTTTTCTGTGTGTCCCAGTCAAAGGTTTGTAACTTGTTAGGCTGATTGTTGTGAGGATGGCTTCCCTTGTGGAGAGTTTCATCCAGGATCCTTCAGAGTCTTTGCTGGAGCAGTGCACAAAGGAACAGCTTCTCAGGATAGCAGAGCACTATGAAGTTGACATTTCAGATAGGAAGTTAAAAGGGAGTGTGAAGGTATGCTTAAGGGATGGTTTGTTTGAGGCTGGAGTCTTGGGCCGGCAGCAAGTTAGCAGTCCAGTGTCCAGTGTAGTGCCTAATCCTGGAACTCTAACATTCGAACAGCAGAAGGAGCTGCTGCAGTTAAAACAGCAGTTAGAGTTGGAGAGGTTGAAATTTGAAAAGGAAGTAGAGTTGGAAAGTTAGAAGTGCAACAGCATCAATTACAGCTGGTAAAGGAGGGTAAACTTTCAGATATGGGCAGAGCTGATAGTTTCGAGGCCTCAGGGGGCAAGTCTTCTCAGTGTGACCTGGTTAATAACCTCCGCCTGCTTCCCAGGTTTAGTGAGTCTGATCCAGACTCATTTTTTTCTCTGTTTGAGAGGATAGCAGATGCTCGAGACTGGCCGGACTCAGACAGAACAATGCTGCTGCAGTGTGTTCTGACTGGAAAGGCTCAGGAGGCCTACTCTGCTTTAAGTGTATCAGAAAGTAGGGTTTATGACATAGTGAAGGCAGCGGTGTTAAAAGTGTATGAACTGGTGCCAGAGGCATATCGCCAGTGTTTCAGATCTAGGAAGAGACTGGATAATCAGACCTACACTGAATTGGCCCGTGATTTGACTTCCCAGTTTAACCGCTGGTGTGCAGCATCTGAAGTTAATACCTTTGATGATCTCTGCAACCTAGTGGTACTGGAACAACTGAAAAATTCTGTGCCTGAGCGGGTGGCTACCTACATTACTGAGCATAAGGTAAAAACTCCAAGAGATGCTGCAGTTTTGGCAGATGAATATGTTTTAACACACAGAAGTTTTGGTGACACAATGAGCGGAGCTTGTCATAGAAATGACACTTATTCTAGGTCTGGAAAAGTAAGAATAGCCAACGAGGCAGATCAGCAAAAGTTTAGTCGTGGTGGACGGGGTTTAGCTGTCAATTCTGACACCTGCAGGTACTGTCAGGCAAGGGGGCACTGGAAAAAGGAGTGTCCAGTGCTGAAAGCCAGGAGGTCCTCTGGTCAGGTGAAACCTGCTGTTATGGCTGCTCCAGTTATAACATCTGAGAGCAGGGCGGTAGGTCAAGTGCAGGTTTGTAATAAGCCGGTAGCTTCTCAGGTTGACTACTCTGCTTTCATCTCAGATGGGTGGGTCTCCTTGGTAGGAGATGGGGTGCAGGTTCCCATTAAAATACTAAGAGATACTGGAGCACTAGATTCTTTCATTCTTGAGTCTGTGTTACCATTTTCATCCAGGACTGATACTGGTGGATGTGTAATCACACTGGGGATGGGTATGGTTCCATTCTCGGTCCCATTGCATCGGTTGGTTCTTAACTGTGGTCTTGTTCAGGGGGAGGTGTCAGTGGGTGTTCGTTCCCAGTTGCCTGTTGAGGGTTTGCATATGATTTTGGGGAATGATTTGGCTGGTGACCAGGTGTGGGCCGATGGCCAGCCTAATGTAGTGAAGGCCCCTATGTTCCCCACTGTTGCGTCCTCTGTGACACCACTGCCCTTGGGTGACATTTTCCCAGCTTGTGCTATCACCCGTGCAGCCAGCCGTGATGCCCAGAGGATGGAGCCAGAGTGTTTGGAGTTGCCAGATTCTTTGCTGGTTGACCAGTTAGCAGGTTCTCAGGCTGAGCTAGTGGCAGAACAGAAGGCTGATTCCTCTTTAACAGAGCTGTTTGACAGAGTTGTGCCAGCATCTGAGGTAAGGGATACTGCCCAGTGCTATTTCCTCCTGAATGGACTATTGGTTCGGAAGTGGCTGTCACATGGTGATGCATCTGTAGGAGAACCAATATTCCAAGTTGTTGTCCCTAGGAACTGTCGCAGTAAAGTGCTCAAGACGTCACATGGTGACGTGGCAGGTCATCTTGGCATCCGTAAAACCTACACTCGTATATTGCAACATTTCTTCTGGCCACGCTTAAAGAGAGACGTTGCCCTTTTTGTTAAGACATGTCATACCTGTCAGCTCACAGGCAAGCCAAATCAGGTTGTTAAACCTGCTCCTCTACAGCCCATTCCAGCCACTGGACAGCCATTTGAGCATCTGATCATTGATTGTGTGGGGCCCCTGCCTCGGTCCAAGTCTGGACACACATATTTGTTAACTGTAATGTGTCAGGTTACCCGGTATCCTGCTGCTTATCCATTTCGCAGCATTACAGCAAAAGCAGTGGTTGGAGCTTTGACCCAGTTCATTTCAGTATTTGGCATCCCCAAAGTCATACAGTCTGACCAAGGTTCCAACTTCACATCCCATCTGTTTGCTCAGGTGCTTAAACAGTTACACATAAAGCACAACAAATCAACAGCCTACCACGCACAAAGTCAGGGTGCACTTGAACGTTTCCACCAAACGTTGAAATCACTGTTGCGTGCTTATTGCACTGAACTGTCGGGTGACTGGGGGGGTGGGCTTCCCTGGTTGCTGTTAGCAGCTTGTGAAGTTATTCAGGAAAGTACTGGATTCAGCCCGAATGAGCTGGTGTTTGGCCATAAAGTGCGTGGCCCACTTGCAGTTTTGCAAGATGGTTGTTTGCCAGAGGATCCACCTCCAAATCTTAAGGATTATGTCAGTGGTTTCAGACTAAAATTGTACAGGGCAGGTGAGCTGGCTAAGCAAAAGTTGCAGAAGTCACAGGGCAAGATGAAGAAACAATATGACCAACGGGCTGAGGCTCGCCAGTTTAACCCAGGTGACCGTGTACTTACTCTTCTGCCTCTTGTAGATTCTCCTTTTCAAGCCAAGTACAGTGGTCCTTTTTCTGTTGTGCGGCAAGTCTCTGATCTAAATTATTTGGTTGAGACTCCTGGCCGTAGAAAATCTACAAAGTTGTGTCATGCTAACCTTCTGAAGCCATATCACACTCGTGAGTCGGTGTCTCCATTGCAGAAGAGCTCCCTAGCCAAGCCAGTGTTGGTCTCTAGCCCTGTTTTGACCTCTTCTGTGTCTGAACCAGTGGTAGTTGAGGAGGAAGGGGTGGATATTGCTCCTGATGATGGGTTGTTGCAGGGCCGGTTGAAAAATTCAGAGACATTACAAGATCTGAATATCCTTGTCGGACACTTACATGTAGCTAAACATGAGGAGTTGATTAAACTAATTAACAGCCATCTATCACTGTTTTCTGATACCCCAACCCAAACACACTTAATTGAGCACGACATAGATGTTGGAAATGCTGAGCCCATCAAGCAGCGCTTTTATCGTGTGTCAGATGAGAAGAGGAGACAGTTGGAGGCTGAAGTACAGTACATGCTGGATAATGGTATTGCTGGGCCTTGTTCATCAAATTGGGCCTCCCCATGCCTCCTAGTTAAAAAGGCAGATGCTAGTTTGAGGCCCTGCACTGACTATCGTGAGGTGAACAGTATCACTAAACCTGATCTGTATCCTCTTCCTCGTATGGAAGATTGTATTGATATGGTAGGTTCAGCCACATTTGTGAGCAAATTTGATCTTCTCAAAGGGTACTGCCAAGTCCCACTCACCAAAAGGGCAAGGGATATTTCAGCTTTCATAACTCCTTCTGGCTTGTATTCATACACTGTAATGCCATTTGGTTTGAGGAATGCTCCTGCAACATTCCAACGGCTAATGAATCGGGTTGTTTCAGGTCTTAATGGTTGTGCAGTGTACCTAGATGACGTTGTGGTGTATTCTGACACCTGGGAAGAACATGTCCAGCGTATAGGTGCTCTTTTCGACAGGTTGGTCTGGGCCAACTTGACAGTAAATCTGGCCAAATGTGAGTTTGCTAGAGCCACTGTGACCTATCTTGGAAAGGTGGTAGGTCAAGGCCAGGTTCGACCAGTGGAGGCCAAGGTCATGGCAGTGCAAAAGTTCTCCCCCCCTACCACCAAGAAAGAGCTGATGCGCTTCCTAGGGTTGGTAGGCTACTATCGCAGCTTTTGCAAGAACTTTTCATCTGTGGTTGCCCCCTTGACTGACCTTTTGAAAGCTAAAGCCGAATATATTTGGTCGTCAACATGCCAAAATGCATTTGACAGTGTAAAAGCCTTGTTGTGTTCAGCCCCAGTGTTGGCAGCACCAAGATTTGATCAGCCTTTTAAGCTTCATGTAGATGCCAGCAATGTGGGCGTTGGGGCTGTCCTGTTGCAGGAGAATGCAGCGGGTGTAGACTGTCCCGTGAGCTTCTTCTCCAGAAAATTTATCAAGCATCAATACAACTATTCAGTAATTGAAAAGGAGGCGTTGGCACTTGTTTGGGCTCTGCAGCATTTTGATGTCTATGTAGGTTCAGGGGTATCTTCGCTGACAGTTTTCACTGATCATAATCCCCTCACCTTTTTGAAGTCACTGCAAAACCCTAATCAGAGGCTAATGAGGTGGGCGCTGTTCCTGCAGCCATATAACTTAGACATCCGACATATTAAGGGAACTGACAATGTAATTGCAGATGCCCTGTCTCGGGCACCTGTAGACATTTAGTCTATTTTTTGTATGCTGTGTCTCATTTCCATGCTCTCCTCTGCTCATCTCTCGGCTCTTCATTCCCTTAAAATGCTCCTTTGGTACCAAGGCTGCTGGGTTGGTGAGGATGGAGGGATGTGCTGGAGGGAGTGCAGTACTGTCTGTCAGCTATTGGTAATGTATTAACCATGACAGATTGGGACATATTATCGCCTGTTTGATGTTAAACACGAGGTGGAACCTCGTTCTTATGGAGGGGGGTGTTACGACCCCTCCCTTTCTGCTCACCATCATGAAGTTGATTACTTCCTGCAGGAGTTGGTAGTCAGGGAGGGTCGTTAAGGCAAGGTGCTGACACCTGGCTAGGCCTCTAGCAAGGTGATAAATGCCAGCCTGGTCTCATTCTCTCTCTCTCTCTCTCCTAAGCTCCACGCTGCTACAGGTTCTGGGTTCGTTTGGCGTTTTTCCTTTTACACTCAACAGCCACACACAAATATCTCACTCATCCACACACTACATTCACCACTGACACCACTACACTCCACACCTCATGCTTTTTGTATATATGTTGTTTGAGTTATAAAACATTTTCTTTTGGCACCTGACTTGTCTCTCCTCCATGTCACATATGTTGAGCCAGTTTGTGACACTACTTATACTTTTATACTTTTACTAATTACTTATATTTTATTACTTGACTTATTTTTATATATATATATATATATATATATATATATATATATATATATATATATATATATATATATATATATATATATATATATATACAAATTTAGAAGCTACGTTTGGGATTGTCACTATTATATGTTATACTTCATTATTATGACTTTTTTGCTATATTAGAACCCTTTTGTCTGTTAACATAGCATCCCTGTGTTTACCTTTTCTCTTGCTTCCCTCTGTGTTTAGAACAATACTGGAAAAGATGGGCCTGGAGGGGAAGGTCCAGCCCCACCAGGCGAAAAAGAATGGAAGGATGCAGCCTCGCAGTTAGGTCGGAATTGAGACACAGCCCATGTATTTAGTCCAACACGTAATGTAATAACACAAATAACAAACCATATACGGTCCGTTTACGTCATTTCCTGACCTGCGCGTCCATCTCAGACTACACGTGACTAGGGCTGTGTTGGAATTATTGTATGTAATTTATCCCATATTTACCCTTTCTATAATCATTAGTCTTTATATTCTACAAGCATGCTGTTTTAAAGTTGTTTTTCAGGACCTGTGACCCTGCTCAGGATCTGCTCAGGACGTCTATCTGAAGATCTGTGGCCAATCTGTAACCCTGCTGAGAATGTCTTTGAAGTGTGTGTGTCCACCCGTAACAGACCAGCGACCGATCAGTGACCTATTTGTGACCGATGTGTGACCCCTACCCTTTAGAGCAAAAATGACTATGTAAATTAGGGACTCCCTGAAACCAATAAAAAGAAAGGGTTCGGCAAGATTTGCTCAGAGCGGGTTGGAGATCTTAACTGAGCAGATCTCTGTCCGTTCTCCTTGCAAGTAAAAACTCTAATCCTGTTGTCTTCTCTCCTTTGTTTGATATTTTTAAGTGTTTTAGGTTGCCTGAACCTGACATTAACTTGGTCCTTCGAGCCGGATTCGAACCAGCGACCTAAGGATTCCAGCAGGCTGGTAAACTCCAGGAAGACCGTGGCCACGGCAAAATCTAAAGATCCTTTTCCAGGACTGGTTTTTTGCCCGCCTGTTGGGATCTGAAGGTTGACGGTAGTCCGAGAGGAGAAAGACAACAGTGGTGAGTTAGAGTTTGTTAAAAACAAGTGATTGACTGAGAGTCTTTGCGCGTTGTGATAAAAAACCCTGAGAATACTAGTCACTATCAGGTAACGAGGGATGACGGAGTCCGACAATATCCGTGTAGAGTAAAATAGGCCTAGTGGGCGACGGAGTCCGAAAATATCCGTGTAAAGTAAAATAGGCCTAGTGGACAACGGTGTCCTGTAAGACTCAGTGAAACGTACGTGAGTGAATGAGTGTGAGTGGAAATGAAATACCATTAGGTATCTTCATTTCATACCAAAATAGTAGGATTGTAAACAGCAAACCTCTTGTGGATGCAAAGGCAAGAATTCTCCACTCGAAAGAGTTGAAGTGAGAATTACCACAACAGGAAATTTTCTTGCTGTCCTACTAACAAGAAACCAGTTCTTAGAACACCCTAGGTGTTGAATAACTGGACTAAAATTACTAAAATGGGGAAGAATTGAGTAAACTAAAAAATAAAAGTAAGAAATAGACTCAAAAGATTGGAAATATGTTGAAACCCAGGATCCTGGTAAAATTAAGGACGTACGGATAGAAATACTAAGAGAAGCAACTAAAAGATACTAAAATGTAATAAATATTAAAACTTGGGGAGACGTCCCTAGAACATAGAAAATAGAGAAGTATAACCTTTGTACAAAGTAATGAGTATACATAAGGAAGGAGAATGATATAATAATGAAATAAACTAGTTGGAATTTGTTAAAACTCAGTAATGATATATATCATTTTTTTTTAAGAAATAAGCCTGTCAAGAAAAGTACAAATAGGAAGTTACCATGAAAAAGTAAGAATGAAGGAAGAGTGAAGTAGAGAAAGAGAAGAGAAAAGAAGGAGACAGAAAGTGTAAGAAAGAGAGGCAAGAGAGAAAGGAATAAGAAAGAAATAGCCAGTTGATGTTTCAAAGAAAAGATGATGATGAAGCAGGGCCAGTGAAGTGAAGGGAAGTTAAAGATAAGGAAGAAGGTGAAGATGTACAGCAGATTTGGATGACTGTGTTGGGGCCTGATTGGCATTATGTGAGAGGGGATTGGAGTCCCCTAAATAACAATAATGTGGTGTTGGCATATGCTGATAGTGAATTGACTACTCGGGTAAGACACCTTATTGATAGAGTTACTCAACGCTTTAGGTGAAGAGCAAATTATGTGGAGATAGGAAGAAGTTGAGCAGAAGGAGGATGAGCCGTTCAAAGAATAAAAAATAATAATGACCACTGCTTTTAAGACTCATAGTGGGCTTAAAGATGATAATCAACCAAATGGGCCTTTCCAGCAAACAGTTTAAAAAAAAAAAAAAAAAAAAAGAAAAAGTTCTTCATGCAGGATCTAAAGATGCAATCCGTAGTTGGGTGACTAAGCATTACATAGGACTTCCAACAGGAACTCTTGATAAATATGTTAATCACGCTTTGCAAGCAGAGAAAGTTGTAAAGGAAAAGAACAAGAGTAAGAAGGCTGTAGAGACCTTTAAATGTGACATGGAAGAAATCCTCTACCAGGGAGGAGGTAGAGGAGTTGCTAGAGGAAGAGGAATAAATTATAGGAGGAGCAAGAAGAGGAGGAGCAGGAAGGGGAGATTATAGACAGAACATAAACCCTTTCTGTTGTTGGAGTTGGAGAAAGAAAGTATAATTTAGCCTGACTAGGCCAAGAATGGCAGGCAAAGTGTTATCAGGAGAGTGAACAGGATAAGACAAATGGAGACCTTTTAAATTTACAAGATATACTCTCAATGGATGATGTGAAACCTGAAGTAAGATTGTTGGTAAATGGAAAATTTATTACGTTTTTGTGTGACACAGGAGCTTGCAGAACTACCTGTAGGGAAGGTGTACCACAGGCTAAAACTAATGGCAATGTTGTAGTAGTAAGATCTGCAAGCGGGAAGTTAACTGAAGTTGAAGAATCTGAGCCAGTGTGGCTAAGAGATCCAGATGGCTCGTCTTACCGTCTATCCATTCTGATGTTTCCAGAATGTCCAGTTAACCTCCTTGGGAGAGATGGGTTGTTGTTATTAGGATTGGCATTGGTGCCTACGCCAGAAGGGCGGATTGTAGTAGAAAAGCAGAACTACAGAAGGGAGACTTTTTGGTTCTCCGAGGGATAGGACTACCACACTATTTCTATTCCCTTGATGTTCCTAATAAACCACCCCATAAGACCAGATGCTAAAGTATTTACTGTAGTGGATATCAGTAATGTGTTCTTCTCTGTACCTATAGATAAAAATAGTCAATATTGGTTTGCATTTACCTTTGGAGGCCAAATATATACCTATACTAGATTACCTCAAGGTTATCTATTCTCAAGTAATGAGTGCAAGCATGGCTAAGTTTCAACCCCCAGGGGGAAGTCAAGTTTTAATATGTAGATGACGTGTTATTAGTCTCTCCTGATTTGGAAACATGTAAAGAAGATACTTTAGCTTTACTAAAGCATTTGGCTGAAGAGGGCCATAAAGTAAGCAAAAGTAAACTCCAAATGTGTAAAATGCAAGTTAAATATTTAGGACTAATCTAAGTGCGGGAGGAAGAACAATAATGGAAGACAGAAAGATTGCAATTCTCCAAGCTCCAAAACCTTTAGTAAAAAAGCAGATGATGTCATTTCTGGGGTTGACAAACTATTGCAGAAATTGGGTACTAAACTATGCTGAAATAACGGCATCGTTAAATAAATTGATGTATGAAGAAGACCTTAAAATGACATCTTAGTTAAAATGGACTGATGAAGCTGAAAAAGCTTTCTGTGAAGTAAAGCAAGTGTTAGTGTCCAGTACAGCACTAGTATTGCCAGAATATAACAAACCATTCATTCAGATGATTGACTGTAAAGGTAATTTTATGACCTCTGTATTGGCACAACAATATGGAGATAAGATGAAGCCTATAGCTTATTTTTCATCAAAGCTAGATAGTGTAGCTTGTGCACTACCACATTGTGTAAGAGCAGTCATAGCAGCCTCCATGACTGTGGAAACAAGTACAAGTACCAAGAAAAATAGCAGTATGCAGATGTGCAGAACACACATCTGGTACTGATAAAGTTTCTCTAGGAAATGCATTTACAGATGAAACCGCAAAAGCAGCTGCAGCAGGTCAATTTAATATATTGACCTTAGAAGAATTAATTAATTTAGATGACACCACGCTAAAAGACATGCAACAACAAAGTACATAATCTGAAAAAAAAGCATTTGGGAAAAGAATGGAGCTAAATTACAAAATGACATCTATGTATGGCCAAATAATAAACCTGTCCTACCAAAGAATCTCTATAAATGGGCAGCAATATTGAGCCATGGTGTAAACACATGTCTCAACAGGAGGGATTGTAGGACAGATACATCAATACTTTACCACTTATGGATTCAACTCTAATTAAAAAAAAAAAAAATTTGTAGAGCATGTTTGACCTGTGCTAAACATAATCCACAAGGTAATTTGAGAATACGTAGAGGGCGTTTCCCAACACCTCAGTATCCATTTCAAATTATCCATATGGATTTTATAGAGTTAAACCAAAGTGAAGGGAAAAAGTATTGTTTGGTCATAATAGATGCATTTTCAAAATGGATTGAACTTTTCCCAACCAAGAATCCAGATGCTTTGACGGTAGCAAAAGCACTTTGTAAGGATATTATTCCCAGGTATGGCATTCCTGAGAAGATATATAGTGATAATGGAACCCATTTCGTTAACCAAGTGGTTAAAAAGATTGGTGTAATGTTCCACATAGATTAAAAAAAAATCATTGTGCATACCACCCTCAAAGTGCAGGATTAGTAGAAAGGATGAATGGAACAATTAAGAATAGGTTGAAGAAATGTATGGAGGAAACAGGCAGATTATGGAGACAATGTTTAGACCTGGAAAAAAAAATTTGTATATTGATATTACTACTGGGTTAACACCATATGAAATATTATTTGAAAGACCTTATAGGTTACCTCAATTTAAGAATCAATGGGAAATAGATGAAGAGGCTAATATAGCTGACTACATGAGAAACATGCTGGGAAAACAAAAACAGAAACAAACTGATGAAAATCCTTCTGTTTCCCAGCAGGAAATCCAATTAGTGGAACTAGGAGATTGGGTGCTAATAAGAAGCATAAAAAAGAAACACTGGCACTCACCAAAGTGGGAAGGGCTGTATCAGGTACTAATAATGACCCCACAGCATTAAAAAATAGCAGAAAGATCAACTTGGATCCATTTAACATATTGCAAAAAGATCATTTCGACTGAAGACTCCGACAGGGGAGGTGAGCCAAAGACCGATAATAGGGTGGACCTGAACGTTTAGAGTTCAGGTATACCTGAAAGTCAGTGAAGATCTTACAAGCCACCAAACCTAGTAGAGGAGGTCTTTCGGTCAAAATGACTCCAAGATGGTCTGGTACTGAAATATCAGTCTGATAAATCTGAGTGTCAATCCATAAATCTGTGAGCATATTCCGGTGGAAGAGATCCTGAAGTTAGAGCAGTTCTATGTTATGGAAGCCAAACTAAACCTGAAATGCCAAAAAGAACTTACAAGAAAGGAGGACAAATTCTGATGGCAAATAATGTGACGGTGGATGAATGGTTCCAAGTCACAACTGGTGTTTCTGGAACTAATAATAATTGGTTGTTAATGGTAGAACAAGCTGCCAATATGACTAAGACTGACTGTGTAGTTTGCATGGGACCAAGACCACTTTTGCAGATTGTCCCGGCAGTGATACCACAGGAGTGTGTGTGAGTGTGTTATAGACTTTATGAATAACACAAACCTCAGTAAAAATTGTAGTATTTGGGATTCAATTTTCCCGGTCACGACAGCAGAAAAGGAAAAGCCGTTGTTCTTCAAGAAAGTAGTTATTAAAATGGAAATAGGAGATGTTTTTAGGAGAGGAAACCCCCTAGGTAATCTTACTGTAACCTCATGCAGAAAACACATAAGAGTAAGTACAACTGGTTCTAAACCTAATGATTTCAAACCAGTGTCTCGAGGAGACATTTGGTGGTGGTGTAGAGACGAAAGACTTTTTGACAAGTTGCCTAGAAAAGTGACTGGATATTGTGCATTAGTGACATTACTGTTACCAGTTTCAGTACTTCCTATGACGACTGAAGGACTGATCACTGAATCAGTTAAATTTGTGTCACAACAGTGGCTTCATAAGAAAAGATCCACTGCTTGGTTGACAGACAAAGATCCAACTTACATTGATGCTATCGGTGTTCCACGCGGTGTACCTAGTGAATATAAATTGGCTGATCAAGTAGCGGCAGGATTTGAATCCACCCTCTGTTGGTGGTATGCCATAAATAAAAACGTAGACAGGATTAACTACATTCATTACAATGTTCAAAAACTAGGAAATTGGACCCAGAGCGGATTTGAAGCTGTACATGGCCAACTGGCAGCTACTTCCCTTATGGCTTTTCAGAATAGAATAGCGCTGGATATGCTGTTGACAGAAAAAGGTGGTGTATGTGCAATTTTTGGGGAAAAGTGTTGTACTTTCATCCCCAATAATGAGGCTGCTGATGGCAGTCTGACTAAGGCCATTGAGGGCCTGCGTTCACTGAATGGTAAAATGAAAGATCATTCCGGTGTTGACACCACCTTGTGGGATTCATGGATGAATGCCTTTGGGAAGTATAGAGCTCTGGTATCTCCTGTCCTAGTCTCAATTGCAGTTTTTGCAGCGATTTTGACTTTGTGTGGCTGTTGTTGTATTCCCTGTCTCTGTGCCTTAATTAATAGACTAATCACTACTGCCATTACACCCGTGGATAGTCGATTTGCTCAGATGTATCCTTTGCTTGGACATGATGATAATGATAATGATGATCCTGAGGATAATTTACCTGATCTGTTCCTGATTTCGTCTAATGTTAATTCTGATTGGTAAACAGTAAAAGAAAACAAATAACTCTGAGTGTAAACCTGTTTGTTCTCATAAAAATGATTTTACAACTGAAAATCTTTTGAAGTGGTTGATATAAGTGAAATGAGAAGATGAGTAAATATGTGATAAACAGGAGGGAAATGTTGGAATTATTGTATGTAACTTATCCCATATTTACCCTTTCTATAATCATTAGTCTTTATATTCTACAAGCATGCTGTTTTAAAGTTGTTTTTCAGGACCTGTGACCCTGCTCAGGATCTGCTCAGGACGTCTATCTGAAGATCTGTGGCCAATCTGTAACCCTGCTGAGAATGTCTTTGAAGTGTGTGTGTCCACCCGTAACAGACCAGCGACCGATCAGTGACCTATTTGTGACCGATGTGTGACCCCTACCCTTTAGAGCAAAAATGACTATGTAAATTAGGGACTCCCTGAAACCAATAAAAAGAAAGGGTTCGGCAAGATTTGCTCAGAGCGGGTTGGAGATCTTAACTGAGCAGATCTGTCCGTTCTCCTTGCAAGTAAAAACTCTAATCCTGTTGTCTTCTCTCCTTTGTTTGATATTTTTAAGTGTTTTAGGTTGCCTGAACCTGACAGGCTGTGTCCCAATCTGGTCCCAATTGCGAGGCTGCATCCTCGAAGTACGCGGCCTTTGCGGCCTTCGAAGGATGCAGCCTTCTGAGGAACCTCCGAAGGCTGCATCAACCGTTGTTAAATGAGACGGTCTAGCCTTAGAGGCATTTCCTGGTTGCGTCACCAGCTGTTCCCTCCCATAAGACGAGAAAGACGCCACGACCGAAAAGACGGTGAAAAAGCTGACAAAATTATAAGAGAGAAGAAAGGAGAAGAATAAAGGAAAGGAGAAGAAAGAAGGAAAACACACAAGAAAGAAAGAAAGAAAGAAAGAAAGAAGGAAAACACACAAGAGAAAGAATAATAAAATAATAATAATCTGTTAATAGTTATTCCTGATGTAATTTTTGTAAATAGTTAAATGTTTCATCACTTGATAATAAAAGAAAATATTTAATCCCTTGTTCTTCCTGAACAGTAGCACTTTATGCCGTTTGTTAACCCTGTTATAAATTGTACTTAAGTTGTAAATACTAAATGGAATAGACAACGTGTAACAATTGACAATATTTTTTATTTTATAACATTAACATAAAATCACCACTTCTTTTTCTCCTGGTGGGGCTGGACCTTCCCCTCCATGCCCATCTTTTCCAGTATTGTTCTAAACACAGAGGGAAGCAAGAGAAAAGGTAAACACAGGGATGCTATGTTAACAGACAAAAGGGTTCTATGCTAGCCGGAATAATCCCTCTGTGGGCTCCTTGCCTGTTCCAACTGGTGGCATTTCACGTCTTGTGTTTATGCCCGAAGTTTTTACTGGGGTGGGCCGTGAATGGTCTGATTGGGTGGAACAATTTGAGTTGGCGGCTAATGTTAATGGGTGGGACGACCCTGTTAAGCTTAAATTTATGTCTTTATTGCTGTCGGGTCATGCTCGTGATATGTATAATGGGGTTTCTGGGGAGGCAAAAAGTAATTATGCCCTGTTGAAAGCAGCTATGTCCAGATGTTTGGACCCCTGTCATGGTGATGACTGGAACAGGGTTGCCTTCACTGAAAGGAGGAGGTTACCCAATGAGACCGCCCAGGAATTTGGTAATGCTTTGCGCAGACTGGTTATTAAAGCATACCCCTCCGTGGATGACCATACCCGAGATTTATTAGCCAGAGATCAGTTCATTACCCATTTTACTGCAGGGGACTTCCGTATTAGCCTCCGTGCAGCTAAACCTAAAACATTAGAGGCTGCAATTCATTTGGCTGCTGAAATGGAGCTTCTTAGAGCTTTGGAACAAACAAACATTGTCCCTGATGCTAAAGTAAGGGGGGTTGCAGAAGGTCCCAACAAAACTGAGGAGCGTTTTGAGGCTTTATTAGGAGCGGTTGAGGGGCTGCGGCAGGAGGTTAAAACGATGCAAGCTGCTGTGCAGGTATTGCAACAGCCCCCTGGGGCAGCAACCCCTCTTAATCCCTCTAGGCCACCCAGGAACTTTGATGTCAGCCCTGGAGCTGTTCCTAATGCCCCCTCTAGGCGTAAGGTCAGTAGGCAGGCTGGGGTGTGTTGGGAGTGTGGATGTGACCGACACTTGCGCCGTGATTGCCCCTATGCGCAGGGAAACTAAAGGGGGTGGGCACAGCAGGCCAAATGCCTGCCCCCTTGACTGTGACTCGGACTTTGGCCTCTAGCAACCGTAAAGGTAGCCACATAGCCACTAAAGTGGGTGGGGTGGATTTTCAAGTGTTAGTGGATAGTGGTGCTGACCGCTCCATAATCCCCAGGGAGTTGTGGATCACTATTACAAGGGGGGCTTGCAAATTGACTGACTATTCTGGGACTGTATCTGCTGCTAATGGGGGGGGCATGTGCATATCTGGGGTATGGCAGACTGTTTGTCAGTTCGATTCCTTAGCCCTAGTGGCCGAGTTTTTGGTCGCTGATGTTCCATCTAGTGATATTTTGTTGGGCTTTGACTTCCTGTCTAAGTATGGGGCTGTGATTGATTACAAGGAGAGGGTTGTTCGCTTGATGGGCAAGACCTTACCGTTGTTGTTTCCAGAAGACTCTGAGAAGCCTTGCACTGTGGTTATTAAATCTGACACTGCAGTGCCACCGCGGAGTGAGGCTATCCTTCCTGGCATGATCACAAACCCCTTCAGGGATCGTGTGGAAGGTATGCTCGAACCCTCAACCTCACTGTCTGACCACTGTAATGTTTTGGTTGCCCGAGTTGTGTGTCAAGTAGAACAGGGGATTGTCCCAATTCGTGTTATCAATGTGACAGATGAAGAGCTGATTCTGAGGGAGGGAATGAAAGATGGCAACCTCAACACTGACATTGAAGTGGGGGATGGTTTGGGGGAGGTTAATGGGAGGAAGGGTCACGAGCCCTCTTGGTCTGTAGATGCTCTGGTTGAGAAGTAGGGACTGAATCAGAAGGGGCTGGGAAATGCAGACCAACAAGCTGTTTTTAATCTGTTGTATAAACATCTCTCTGTTTTTAGTACAGGTGATACAGATCTAGGGAGGACCCCCCTTGTAAGGCACACAATTGACACCGGAGATGGCAAGCCTGTGAAATTGCATCCACGTCGTGTTCCTCTTCATTTACAGGAAGAATGCGCTGAACACATTAAACAGATGCAGGCGAGTGGTATCATCCAGCCTTCCTGTAGCCCATGGGCTGCCCCGGTAGTTCTTGTAAGGAAACGGGATGGGGGTCTGCGTTTTTGCGTTGATTATCGGCGGCTGAACGATCTTACCAGTTGTGATTGGCCTGTCATTTATTATTGCTTCAACCTCACACATCAGTGTCTGCAGGGACTCATCATCAACAGTTTGTTCTTTGAGTATGGACTTTAAGAGTTTCCTCACTGACCGTATTTGCCTTTCCCAAATACCTCCAAAGTGTGAGCCTGTAGGAGGATTGAAAATCCACTCTACTTCCTTTTGATGAAGTGTGTGTTGTATTTTGTCTTGATTCCAATGTTGTATGGCATCACGTAGCTCTCGTTCTGCAGCAACAAAATTGGTGCCGTTGTCTGAACGAATTATGGATACCTGACCTCTCCTGCACATGAATCTTCTGATTGCATTCAAGCATGAGTCTGTGTCCAATGTATGGGCAATCTCTATATGCACGGCTCTTGTTGTCAGACACGTGAATAATACTCCGTATCTTCACAGTAGAACGTCCTCTTTTAACCAGAAACGGTCCAAAATAGTCTGTGCCAACATGTGTGAATGGTGGCTTGTCTGGCTGAAGTCTGTCTTTGGGCAGGTCGGCCATTTTTTGTTCCTTTCCCCTTGCTCTAACCTTTCTGCAGATGACACATCTTGATAGAAATTTTCTTACAGTGGAATTTGCAGTGGGGATCCAAAATCTTTGTCGCAACTGGGATAACATATAGTTTCTTCCACAGTGTCCAATTCTTTCATGGGTATCTCTCAGTATCAGAGTGGTGATGTAAGAGTCTTTAGGTATGATAACTGGGTGCATAGCCTCTGCTGGCATGCAGGACTTGCTAAGGCGGCCTCCAACTCTTAACAATCCGCCTTGAAGCAGTGGATCCAGTTTACACAGAGGGCTGCTTCTCTTTAGGTTATGGTTCCCTTTTTTTAAACTTGAGACTTCATCTTGAAACTTTTGTTTTTGACAGAAACTGATTATATCATGCTCTGCTCTTTTTAAGTCTTCAACAGTTAGAGCTCTTTTAGCTGCTGTTGCTTTATAGGCTTGTATTTGCTCTTTAGCCTGTTGTCTCTCTTTGTCAGTGCTGTCTTTCTTTAGCAACTCCACTTTCTGTTTCCTGATTTGCACAAGCATTTCCTTGAGCTTCAGTATCCATGCCACAGCCTTTTTTAATTTGTACCAGCTAGAATAGTGGTGGATGAGCTTGTTTACAGGGTCTGTGCCTTCAGCTGCAGTGATGAGGTTAGTAGTTACTGACTTTCTTACCTCTGTATCATCCTCTTTAACCTCCAGCTGTTGCAGCTTCTCTGGCCACAGACACACTGGCTCTTGCAAAAATGATGGACCTTGAATCCAACTGAGGTTGCTCATTAGTTTGGCTGCTGTTTGGCCTCTGGATGCACAGTCAGCTGGGTTTGTTGCTGTGCTGACATAGCTCCATTGTGCTGGCTTGGTCAATTCCCTAATAGTGAAGACTCTATTGACTACAAAAGTCTTGAATCTACGTGTGTTGTTCTCTATGTACTTCAAGACAGTTGTACTGTCTGTCCAGTATGCTGATTCTTGGAGTTCCATTTGAAGTTCTTTTTTCAGCATTTTGTCGATGTTCACTGTTACTACTGCTGCTGTTAACTCCATTCGTGGAATTGTCATTTGTTTTAAGGGTGCAACCCTTGATTTTCCTAGCAGGAATGTGCAGTGTACTCGACCTTCACTATTTGTTAATCTGAGATATGATACGGTCCCATATCCACTCTCGCTTGCGTCTGCGAAATGATGAAGTTGGGCTGTTACAACATCTCCGAATCCTGCAGGCCTTAAACATCTTCTTACAGTGAATGTAGACAGCTGCTTCAAATCATTTAGCCATGCAAACCACTTCTGAGCAAGATTGTCTGGAACAGGCTCATCCCAGGTGAGTTTTTCTTTAATCAGCTGCTGCAGCAGTGTTTTTGCAGGAAGGGTGAATGGGGACAGAAACCCTAGAGGATCATAAATGGAACTCACTGTAGATAGGATTCCTCTTCTTGTGACCGGTTTATCCTGTACTATGATTCTGAACCTGAATGAGTCTGATTCTATGCACCACAGAACTCCAAGTGCTCTTTCGATTGGAAGTGCATCTTTACTCAAATCGACTGCTCTTACCTCCTTGGCTCTCTCATCTTCTTGCACAAATGCCAAAAACTCTCTGCTATTGCTTATCCACTTCGTTAAGTTGAATCCTCCTGAGGAACACAGCGCTTTGAGGTTTTTGTACAATGAGATGGCTTGATCTGCATCTTTGACAGACTTTAAGCAGTCATCAATGTAGAAATTATTGAGGATCGTATCCACAGCCTCTGCTGAAGCTTTAATGCTGTTGTCCTGTGCCGTCCTCCTTAGGGCATAGTTTGCACATGATGGGGAGGATGTAGCGCCAAATAAGTGCACAGTCATTTTATATTCCTCCATGTCCTGCTCAATATCTCCCTCAGGCCACCATAGGAAGCGCATGAGGTCTGTGTCTTCTTCAGGGACTTTTACCTGGTAATACATCGCTTCAATGTCTGCCATTATAGCGACTTCCTCCTTCCTGAAGCGTGTTAACACTCCAACCAGGGAGTTCGCAAGATCCGGGCCCTGCAGAAGCTCGCTGTTCAGTGAAGTGCCTTGGAAGCCAGCCCCACAGTCAAAGACCACACGCAGCTTTCTCTATTTGGGATGATAAACGCTGTGATGCGGGACGTACCATAATTTACCATCTTGGCGGCTTAGCTCGTTCTGTGGGACTCTGATGGCGTAACCCTTTTTAATCATATCCTTCACGAAGACACTGTACTCTTGATGGAAGACAGGATTCCTTTTGAATTTCCTTTTCAGTGTAAGAGCTCTTTGTACGGCAACTCTGTGGTTGTTAGGCATTGTGACAACAGCCTTCTTCTTTGGTAGACCAATGACATAATGACCGTCAGCATGGTAAGTAGAGTCTGTCACACAGCTCATAAACTGTTGATCCTCCTGTGACATTTCCACCTTTTCATCACACAGACGTTCTGGAAAATCCTGATTGTACTGCTGTAACAAAAGCTGCTCTACATTCTCCACTGATATGCGGTTTACTATAACTTGTGAATGTCCACCATTTTCTAAGTCAGTGTTTGTGTGATCTCGCAGTGGACCATTAACTGTCCATCCAAGAACAGTTCTGACGGCAAATGGCCCGTTGCCCTGACTGTTGATCACATGCTGTGGCTCTAATGCTTTGTGCACATTGCTTCCGATGAGAAGTCCAACATCTGCATTAATGCTGGGTATTCTGACTTCGCTAAGATATGACCATTTTTCTATATCTTCTTGTGTTGGAATGTTTTCTCTTGACACTGGGATGCTTTTCTGTGTATATACTTTGGGCAAGTCAATGAAGTTGTTGCTCTCAATCCCACTGACTTCCAGATCTGTGAGCAGATAGCTTTCCACTTGATGCTTAGGGCTCATGGTTTTCAGCTCTAGTTCAGTACGTCTGCCCTGTAGGTTCAACTGTCTGGCAAGTGTGTTGGTGCAAAATGTTGCGGAGCTACCTGGATCCATAAAGGCGTAGGTCTCCACTACTTTGCTGCCTTTCTTTGCCTTCACCTGCACTGGTACAATTGAGAGAATGCAGTCGTCCCCAGCCCCGGTATATGCACTTGTTTCGACACTGGCAGCCACCGACGTGCTTGAAGCTGTTGAGTTTGTGACTGCGCCATTCTGCACTTTTGCCTCAGCTCCTTGTGAAGTGGTGGAACTCTCTTGTTTTGCAAAATGTAACATACTAGGATGTTTCAAAGCACAAACACTACATGTCATCCTTTTCTTACAGTCTTTACTCACATGTCCTTTAGTTAAGCATCCAAAGCATAATCCTGCTTTCCTGAGGAAGTCAATTTTTTCCTTATGCGGACTGCCTATTATCTTTTGACACTCCTCCAGAGTGTGATGACTTTCACAGAACAAACATGGTTTACTGAAGGCACTGTTGGGGCGTGTCGTTTCAGCTTTTGTCTTTTGCGTAGCAAATTCCTCAGTTTTAACTGGAGTAGCATTAATGACAAAACTACTTCCCTTTTTTCCTTCTGGTTTTGTGCGTCGCTTGATGTCAAACTTTCCTTTGTCCTTCTTTTCATCTGCTGTTCCCTCCAGCAGGTTGCCAAACAGTGGATCTGTGGTGACTTTAGCTTGCTTGTCCACAAACTTTACAAGATCAGCGAACTTGGCTCTTCGCCCACGCTGCTCCTGTATCTCATATGCCTGGGCACGCCACCTTTCCATGAGCTTGTATGGCAACTTTGATGCCACAACCCTCATATTAGTTGGATTGTCTAGCTCATCCATGAATTCAACATCATCCATAGTGTTGCGACAGCTCAGAAGAAATAATGAGAAAGCTCTGAGTGCTTTGCCGTCTTCTGACTTGATTTTAGGCCACTTAAATGCTTTTTCCATTAAAGCAGAAGCTATTTTGACTTCATTTCCGTAATGTTCTTGCAAGAGTCTCAACGCTTGATCATATCCACGACTTGCTGGCATATGCTGGCAGCTCTTTACCAAATCTCGTGGTTCACCCCTTGTGTATTGCTCCAAAAAATACAGCTTGTCTGCATCATTGTCTGTTCTGGAGTCAATAGTGTGATCAAATGCCTTCATGAAGGATCGAAATTCAAGTGGATCACCGTGGAACAAAGGAATGTCTCTTTGAGGTAAGCATGACAACCGTTGGTTTTGTACAAGCAACTCTGTAATATCAGTTTGACGTTTCATCACTCTGTACAACTCAGCTGTGTCGTCATTGTGCTGTTGTCGATCAGCTGCATGTGTAGAACTTGGTCTCTGATGAGCACGTACCTTTGGTTTTGTTGCTGGTGGATTTATTGACATAACTGACCTGTCTCTGTGTTTCCGTCTAGGTAGTGATGTATCATGCCTGCTTTGACCATCATTGTAGTCCTGCTGAACTGAATGTGGTGATGCAGTGTCACCACGCTGAGGTGATTCGTAATCTGTGTATATTTTGAGTCGTGCAGCGGAAGCTGCCAGCTCTGTGTCAATCTCCAGTTGTTCTTTGTCCATCTTTAGCTGAGCTTCTTTCAGTACAAGTGCTTGCTTTTCCTTTAATGCTGTCACCTTTGCAATGAGTGCTGCTCTATTTGCTGCCTCTTTCAGGCGTATTGTAGTAGCTGAAGATGTTGATGAACTTGTATGACTGCCATGTTTAGAAAACTTGCCAGATCTTTGTTTTGCAGACACATTCGAAACACTGTCCATAGGAGTTATGTCATTTCCACTTGTCTCAGCCAAGTCTTTATGAAGTTTTACTTCATCAATCCACCTCTCAACCCTTTTTATGAAGTCTTGGCAGTTGGACGTTTTGGGCTCAAGCCAGTAGGTTTGGTCAGCCTCACGTTCTTCCTCTCTCAAGTAAAGTTTCACTGACTCGTTGGCTTCAATGAATTCCTCATACAATTTGTGATAACTCTTCATTTCCTTTTGTTCAATATATGTCATGTTATCGTCATCTTCCATGAAGCGTTCTATTTGATTTGATAACTGCCTTAATTTGGACCTTCTTGCAGTGATATACTGATGCAGTTTCTCCTCAATACCTTTTTCTGTAAGTGTGACCGCCCTCTTGTGGTCATCTTCAATGACTGCACGTTCCTCATCGTCTTCGCTTTGCGGCTCCTCCATTGCCGTTTGTTACAATAATGACGCGATGAAATCCAGCGACGGGAACACAAGGTGAACACTCGGATTTAAGACAGGGGTGGCTATCAGGCTTATCCCAGTTAACTTCACCCAACTGTCCGTTCAGAGCCTTTGTATATTCCCACGGCAATATAATCCTGTAGGGCGCCGTCTAATTCCTGGATGGGCCGTGTCCGCGACGTGATCCGGGTCGATGTCAGGTAAGGGTTTTTTGACTTGATGTAGTGGCAAACTTATATTTCAACACCAAAGCCACTATATTAATTAGCAGTGTGAAGGTACAGCTGGCTCGACTCGTATGTTACTGTCTTCCTTAACTACTCACAAACCACCGGAGAGTTAGGTTGTAGTTTTGTTGTTTATTTTTCTTGTTGCAGAATCCATGTATTTCCATTAATACTTCTCTTGGGTTTTACAACGGTCCACAAAATCTTAACGTAACAGTAACATCTGAAGTGACGGTCAAAAAACCTTCTTTTTCTGTACCTATTAGCACTCTGCTAATCCACGTCTTGTACCTTTTACAAGTCCTTCAAAAAACAAAACACCAAGCGCATGCGCAGCGCCTAACGCAGAAAGCATCAGCAGCGCCTACTTCAGGTGCTGTAGTAAATTTGACATCTATGCGATAAAAGGCAATATGTCATAACACAATCAAACCACTATAAAAACACTGTAATCTACATAAAAACTTTCAACTTTCTATAACATAATAAAACATAATATTGGCTCCTACAACAACTATGACGTGTTTTACAGAGCGAGGCATCATGGACTCTTTTAAATGGCAGAGCGGCTATCAACCACCCAGACATCAAAGCCTGAAGCAAACGAAGACAGATGCGATTTACCAGGAACCTGTTAAAGCTGTTGGTAAGTGCAGAGAGATATGATGTAAATGATAACTTTACTACACAATTATTTCTTGATAATTGCAATTATTGAAATTTTCATCATCAAAAACTACTACAAGTAAATTGATACTATATATTGTATAGATGTCAAGTAGATTGCCATTTTATGAATATGAAAGCAAAAGCACCAATCAGAATTTGATCATCACTATGAATACACCACCAAAAGTATTCGTCTTATATAAAACAATGAAGTGATTAATATTTTTTCCTATTGCTGTTTTATAGCATCTAGACTCAGAATTGTGCTTGTGGGGAAAAGTGATGACCGAAAAGCAGCACTTGGTAACTTCATCATACAGAGCGAAGCTTTTGATAGACTTTGTCCTACCAATAAATGTGTGACCACTCATGGAGAATGGCGAGGAAAATTATTAACAGTGGTGAAAACTCCAGACGTCTTCAGTTTGCCTGAGAAGACTGTGAGAGAAGAGATGAAGAGCTGTGTGACTGCTGAACCAAATGTTCTGCTTCTGTTAGTCAGGCCTTCTGATTTCACTGATGAGGACAAACAAACGCTCAAGTCCGTCCTGAGTTTATTTGGTCGAGATGCTTTTAAACACTCCATGGTCGTCATGACGCATGATGAGAAGAATGAAATACGTTTCTCTGTTAGATGGCTCCTACAAGAATGTGCAGGAAGACGTTACAATATGTTTGAAAGTGACCTTAAAATGTTGATGGAGAAGATTGAGAACATTGTGCATGAAAACAGAGAAACCAAGGGGCTGTAAGATCAAAGTCTGTAATCATCAAACCAGCTTCAAGACAGGTTCCGTGTGAGAGAAGAGAAGCAGAGAAGACTTCAGCACCCGAGGCCATTTCAGGTCAGACAGAGCTTCATTCAGTCTCCAGCTCATCAGAGTGTGTTAAACAGGAGGGAGACGTGTGTGAGGATATTGGGGAAAAAACGATAACCGAGGAATCTGAGTGTTTGTATATGAACACTTTCATAAATATGAAGATCAGTGAGATTGGAAATGATGACGGAAATCAGAGCAGAGAGAGTCTCAGGATGGTGCTGATTGGGAAGACTGGCAGCGGGAAGAGTGCGACTGCAAACACTATTTTGGGAAGAGAACATTTCAAATCCAACACCTCTCTGCAGTCAGTGACTAAATCTTGTCAGAAAGCAACAGGAGAGGTTGATGGACGGCAAGTTGTTGTGGTCGACACCCCCGGTTTGTTCGACACAGCTCTGTCCAATGATGAAGTTCAACAGGAACTTATGAAATGCATCAAAATGTTGGCTCCTGGACCTCACGTGTTCTTACTGGTGCTGCAGATTGGTCGATTCACACAAGAGGACAAGAGGAAGACACTGTGGAGCTTATCCAGAAATATTTTGGAAAGAAGTCAGAGGACTTTATCATCATTATCTTCACCAAAGGAGACGATCTGAACAATCGGTCAGTTGAAAGTTACTTAGAAGAAGATCGTGAAGGTGCTATCAGATCCCTGCTTGTTGACTGTGGACAGAGATACCATGTCTTCAATAACCGTAATAACACTGACCGCACACAAGTCCATGAGCTGATAAGAAAGGTGGAGGCAATGGTGAAAAACAATGGTGATGGCTGTTACACCAATGATATATTCCAAGAGGCCGAGTCAGCTGTAAAAAAGGAAATGCAGAGGACTCTGTGTGAGAAGAAACAACAGATGAAAGATAAAGTGCAAAGAAAGTATAAGGAAGTAGTGGGCGAGTTTTTAAAAAAAACTGAATCAGAGAGAAAAAACCATGCCAAACACCTTCAGGAAAAGGCTGAATACATAAACCTGGAGCAAGTGCGAATAAGAAAAGAAAAGGACAACAGTGAAGAAATACTCAGAAAGAAGAAACATCAGGAAGAAATGCAACGACAGGAATGGGAGCAGAAAATCAATGCTTTGGAGAGAAACGTAAAGTCAGAGCCAATGTTGCCCACTGATAGAAATCTGGAGCAGAAAAGAAAAGAGATGAAAGAAGAGCTCGATGAATGGGAGAACGAACAAAAAGAGTGGTGGGAGAAAGTACATGCGGAAGATGCAGAAAGGCTGATGAAGAGGGAGAAAAAACTGGCAATGCTCCAGGATGAGTACGCAACAGAAGAAGCAAACTATAACAAGCAACTACAAGAGGATCAGGAAAACATTAGAAAACAGACTGAGGAAATCCTGGAGGACATGACCAAGAAATACGAAGAGGAGGCCAGAAGAAAAGCTGAAGAATCGCATGCATCATCCTCTGAAAACACTACACACTGCATCGCTTCACAGATTCAGACACAAAGTAGTCAGCGATATCTGGGCTCTCATGAATCAGTAGTTCTGGAGGTGTGTTGTGTTGAGCGTTTAATTCACATACTCAGCATCATTTTCTGACGTAGCCGGTTTATTAATGTCAGTGTTGTTCTTTGTCTTGTTGATCTTGTGACATTCATTAAACACACCTGGAGGAGAAAATAAACACAAAATACAAACTAAAAAATAAAGAATAAAACTACAATATATTAAAATAGAACATCTATGTTGGAGCAGCGGTGAGCAAAAGAATAATGATTAATGTTATTTTATGTTTCACATTTTAAGTTTTGATGTGTCATTTAATAAGAGAATATATATATATATATACAATTACAGAAGAAAGAGACAAAAAAATAGCAATAAACATGTAAATAACAAATGTTTTTGTATTTTAAAATATATTACTGATTTTTTATTTTCTTTACAAACCTCCACTGTAAAAATGGCTGTATTAAAACAAGCTGCATAAACTTTAAACTTTTAGATTTGTGTAGCTGTTGCATGAAGATTTGAACTCCATTGTAAAGAAAGTGACTTGTTTGTAATGTTGTTTTCTGGGGTAATGATGACACCTACTGTTGAACTTGTGAATGACGCTGAAGGAACAATGATCACATAGTCTACTAATCAGAGGGGAAATGTGTCCTGCCTGAAGCCACTATCAGAAGTCAAGCAAGGAGAAAAGAGTTTGTAAATGAAGAGTAACAGAGCGACATTAAGAGACGTGTTTGTACATGCAACTTTTGCTGGTAGTATCTTTATATTTGTATATTCATTTTTTAATGATATTGTCTTATGTTTGTAATATGCATTTTATTTTATTTTTTGCTGGTTAAAATAAGAGAATAAATGCTGGCCAAACATCAGTCGGAGTGTGGCTTATCTACCAGGAGACATTTTTCTGCTGTTAGGTGTTTTTATTTAAAAAGTAAATACTGTAATTGAAATACATTTTTCCTGAAAACCTATGTATATTTACTGTATTAAAACCATTGTCATACTATTTTATTCAACAGTTCACTGTAAGTTCCAAAATTGCTAAAATGTCCCAATGTGGTCATTTGTAAATGTGCTTAATTGTACTGTATTTAACATTTACATTTGCTTTGAATTAACATTTACTGTAATGTCAAAATGTTGCTGACATCAGCTTTTACAATAAAAGTGACTTTACTGTATTTAAACCATCTACATGTAATTTTATTTAACAGACATTCACTGACTTCACTTCTCGTCCTTATGTTGTGCCCTCATTCCCCTCGGCCAGCTCACTACTAACTAACTAACTAACTAACTAACTAACTAACTAACTAACCTTCTCAGTGAGCCAATAACTGCCTAGAAAGTATAATGAATTGATCACCATTGACTTTAACCACTTAATACACGCCCCTATTTTTTATGTTGTTAGCCTAAACGACATGCCCAAGTTGTGAGCAGCACAGATCCCACATAGTTTGAGACTCAGAGATGTGTCTGGTATCATTGGAAAGGAAACACTCTCAGGATTCTTGTAAAAGTGTCTGTGTGATTCTGTGACTTACTGACAAAGAGTGGCAGAGGTTACAATGATGGGGTTGTTTACTCGCCCATAGGTTTGTCTTTACAATTACATGTGTACAGACATTCAGGGACCTCTCAGCAGGATATAGACACAATGAGGCCACAGCCACAGGTCTTGGCTTCATGCAGTCCAAATTTGGAGTCAAAAGACCAAAAGATGAATTTTTCAGAATTATTTTTCAACAGGTATGTCCATGCGTTTTCCTCAGGTCCTTTTTGGAGACTCCAAATGGACACTTGGTTACCAAAGCTGTATAACCGCAATCAAACACCTATAACTTTACAACCCCTTTGCCTACAATCAAAATCTTGGTCTCTAATGAAAGCTGACGCCATATTATTATTATTATTATTATTATTATTATTATTATTATTATTATTACATATAACCATATTTTTTTGTTTGGCCATATCTATCTATCTATCTATCTATCTATCTATCTATCTATCTATCTATCTATCTATCTATCTATCTATCTATCTATCTGTCTATCTATCTATATATCTATATATCTGTTTATTTTGCTATAAGTCATATGTTAAGTCGAAGAAGAACCAACCGTGTACCAAAATGCCGTGTGCGTAATGATATATGGTTCAACTCTTTTACGCACCGGGCGCACGCCGGTTACGCTTGGAGTTTGTTTATGGACAGCCAAACTAAATAGCTTAGTGTCATACACCGTTGGAGACCTCAGACTATTGGCTAAAAGGTTATCAACTTCATTTCACCGAATATTTCCATAGGCTGGAACAGCTGTCAATCAAAGCCATGTCGTCATTGTTGTCGGTCACATGTCCTCATTGGCTTTGGAGATATGTACTGCCTAATCCTAAACACCGATTGGCTTGTGTGTGGTGTCGTCAGAAGCAGAAGAGGCTCACGGTCGTAAACATCTAGTCACGTGTACTCTGAGATGGACGTGCAGGTCAGGAAATGACGTAAACGGACCGTATATGGTTTGTTATTTGTGTTATTATGTTACGTGTTGGACTAAATACATGTTGACATATTGAGGAAAGTATTTCGGTTTTATGGAAACGGATTTCATATTTCACAAGAATGGATACTTGGCGAGCTGTACAGAAAGTCCTGAGTCATAAGATGATCGTTGTGGATAAAGGGAAGACTTTGAAGGTATGTAGGCATTATAGCTTTTCTCACTTAGCTCAGGGGCTAGCCAAGCTAATCGCTAATACTATTACGGCTGTGAGCAACCATATAAGTCGTGAGTGGTCTTGAATGAATCAGGAGAATCTAAGCTTTCCAACAATGTGCAGCATGAGTATACATGTTTAAGGGTTGGTGTTTAAAACATTCAGAAGAACTTGTGGCTACCTCTTAACATCCTTCCCGTCCCGTAGACGGAACAGCGTACGTTAAGAGGTTAACACAGTATGCAGCAGTGTAGGACTAGTTTGACAAGATGATACACTGTATAAAATATGTGCACACAGTGTTAAAATGAAAGGTGAAACCTTTAAAAAATGTAAAAAAGTTCAGCCTCTGGTTTTCATTCATATAGCTGCAGGCTGAGTAAGTCTTCGCGGTGGGGGGTTTGATTCACCAAGTGCTGTTTATAAGTGACTTTGAGCAATACACTGAACTGCCATCAGTGTGTGAGTGAATTTGATATAAGTGTGATAAGTGTGATGCTATCTATTTACCAGTTCATTGTTATGAGTGTAAATCATTCATGTGAACAGTTTCCTTAGTGGAGTTCCTGTCAGAGGTCTGGTTGGTACTTCTAACATTAATTATCTCTCAGTCTGTGTTAAATCTACAGTGAACACATATTTGTTTGTGTAGTTTAGCTGTTATATGTGACCTTTGACATATTTCCTGAGACTTTTCCCTTTTTACCTGCGATTTAGTCACAAATCTGACCCTTTCATATTTTACTTTTGTCCACCTTTGTCAATCAAGGCAGCCACAAAATCAGACCATGTTAAATGTGAATTCATCAGAATGTGTCAGCTTTCAGAGGATTGATATTTTTGTAGGTTCTCACCAACATTGACTGTAAGACACAGAACAAAACTACAAACTGAAGCCTCCAAAATGAGCTGAATCAGCAGATGGGGCAGTGTCATACATTAATAACATTATGAGCTTCACAGAGTTTGTATTTGCTGTCACCTTGTGGCTTGTGTTCCTGTTATTTTGTCCACTTGCTGTATAATCAGCCACCACATTTCAGGCGGTGGATGGTTTAATGTAGGAAGATGTAGCACTTTGAGATTGTTTTTATGAAAAGTGCATTACAAATAAAATTTATTATGTTATGCTCGGCTTGTTTAAGAGCAGATCAAAGAAGGGAGGTCCACACAGTAACAGCTTGAATAAAGGAAATCATTTATTAAAGATGAAAATAATTTAAGCAAACTAGGAGATGAAAAGTCAAAAAGAACAAGAACAAAGGCTTCACCAAACAATCAGAAACCCAAAGTTAGAGCCTTCCAGGAGGGAGAGAGAGGAATCACACAGTTCCTGTTAAGGTCTAGGGCCGTCACAAGGGATCCTTTATGATCCACTGAACCTCTCTGTGTGTTTTACACTGTTGTGTCCAGCAGGTGGAGCTCTAACATCAACGAATGAGGTAAAGTCTGTTTTCCAGCTTCTCTCCTGCAGATCTGATTGTATCTGACTCTAATAGACTGTTTTCATCTCATGTTCTGTTGATGCTTGTTTTACTGAGAGTGTGAAACCTTACTTTGTATCCAGATATATAAACATCAATAATGAACATATAAAATGATGAATGACACTCAATGAGAATTTCAAATAAAATATTTGACATGAGAAACTGTTCTAGTCAAGTAAAAAATTCATGAAGACGAAGAATGTAAATTAATGTAGATTAAATCCAGGTAGGTAAGAAGTCATTTGTTTAAAAGTGTAGTTATTATTTTATAAACAGTAAGCTTTCTAATAGATTTGTATTATGGTTGGTTTTAAATAGTAACAAAAGGAATAAAACTGCATTAGTAGGCTATGTTGTAACTAGGAACGTGATTGTGTTACAATGATAACAGTGTTTATGGATATTTGTGCAACTAATAAAGTTATTTTGATAATGAAATAAATGATTGTGAGATTTTGATGTGTATGTGCAGAGGTTTAAAATGTATTTATGGATGTGTGTGCTGCTTTAGGGAAAAGATTCAAGAGAGAAAGAAACAATGTATATAATCATCGTGTGGTTCAGTGAGGGAAACTTGTTACTCTGCTCAAGTCACGTAGATTAACCTCTATTCAGCTGCATGTGAACATTTCCTATTTCAGTTGTGTGGAGGGTCTGTGGCGCAGTAAGAAAAAGTTCATCTGGTGAGTAAATGTACCTTTATTTGAAAAGTCTTTCCATGATGCTGGTGAATCAATAGAAGCTTCAGTGTAACAACTAAATATCTGTCAGTGCAGCAAGAAAAAGTTCGACTGGTGGCAGTGAATAAACCAATTAAACAAAAAGACTAAAGGACGCACTTACCTGAAAACTCTTTATATTAACTTATTATAACAGTAAGCAGCTCAGGCAGGAAACACAGACTTCAGTCTAATACATGAATGAAAGTTGTTGGTTCCTGTTTAAAGTTAACAATTAGGCCTGCTGAATACCTCCCAGTATAGGTATATCTTTTTTATTTTATTTTTGTGGGGAACTTCATCTTCTTTTTTTCTCCCTCCCCCACATGCACGTTTTTACTTTCACTTGTTACTTCGTTGCATCGCAGCAGGAAATATAACTGGTGAGTAAACTGCGACAAAACTACATGGAAAAATAAAACACTAACTATTTGTAAACTAGTCAATCATTGTAAGTGTGTTAATAGAGTTGATAACATTACTGCAGGAGGTTAGAGATTCATATTATCTGAAAAATCATCGATCATCGTCATGTGATCAGATCAGACTGACAGCTCGTTATTATTAACAGTAATGTATGGGGACACAGTGCGGGTTTATTTTATTAACATAATAAATAACCTGTAAACTGTGTATATGACGTCAGCGAAGTAAATTGGTTGTATGTGTAAAGAGGTGATACTGCATTTTATTTAATTTTTGGTCTGATCGTTGAGGTCCTGACGTCACACTCACTTCCCTGTTAACAACAAAGTGTGTTTATTAATCTTCCTGTAAAACCCACAGCACGACATTCAAATTAATGTAGGTCTACTTCAATAGGCACTATTTTTTGTTCCTGCACCGCGTTTTAGTGACAGCAGGCACATAGTGACAGGTTTTCATGTTTGCAGGTGGGGGTAGGGGTGGATTGATTAAGAAGACCGTTCACTTCCCGTTTCTAACCCCCACTGCAATTTAAACCCAGTGCTTCACTTTAAAAAGTGTTCTTTAGGGACAAAACAAAAATGTCATAAAAGGACTATCATAAAATATTACACATTAATATTATTGATTATCATTATTCATTTTAACCCCCTTAAGTACCAGTTTATTTACTTATAACGCCTTTTACAAAAATTGAATGATCTTCTATATGCCAGGTGATTTTTTTTTAATGTGGATTGTTTACAAAGATAATCCAATCAGATTAGGGGGGAAAGGTGCCACGGTTGATTGAATATTGAAATCTGGCGACACAGTCAGGATCTAATGGTAATTAATATTCAGTGTTATTCTGCACATACAAAAGTTCAGTTATTAAATACAGATCCACAACTATCAGTTAACTGCAGAAAGAATGAAAACATATTTCTTGCTCTTTATGCTCATAAAAATTCAATCCATATTAATATATTTTGGTTATTTAACTCATTGTGTTTTTCTTTTATTGAACATTTTCTTTTAAACAAAAACAACCCCAAAACAAACAAAGATAGACATTTCTGTCTCTCAGCTGCAGTTTTTAGATTTTAAAGAGTGAACAAATGAAATGTTCAAACTATGAAACATGAGAGTTTTGAATCAGTGGTTTAATCAGTGTGAGCAAAGCTTTCCCAAACTGTCTCTTGATGTTTTTATCTGATGTTGTTTCAGGAAAGTTGGTGACAGAGACTCTTTGTCTTCAGCAGGACTCCTCAAAGAGGACACAGAGCAGAAACACTGACACCAGTAAGTATCCACTGTTTGTGTCACCTTAACACTTTTTAATGAGCTCATTACTGCAGCTGCACTCTGTTTATTTCTTCTTCTCTCCTCCAGATCAACCAGTCTGATGTTCTACACCACATTATGGAGACAGCAACATCTGGTGAGTTCAGTCACACCTGATTATAACCTCATAATACTGCAGTACTTTTACTGTAATACTGCATACTACATCACTATAATACTGCAGTACTTTATTGTAATACTGCATACTACATCACTATAATACTGCAGTACTTTTACTGTAATACTGCATACTACATCACTATAATACTGCAGTACTTTTACTGTAATACTGCATACTACATCACTATAATACTGCAGTACTTTTACTGTAATACTGCATACTATATCACTATAATACTGCAGTACTTTTACTGTAATACTGCATACTACATCACTATAATACTGCAGTACTTTTACTGTAATACTGCATACTACATCACTATAATACTGCAGTACTTTTACTGTAATACTGCATACTATATCACTATAATACTGCAGTACTTTTACTGTAATACTGCATACTACATCACTATAATACTGCAGTACTTTTACTGTAATACTGCATACTACATCACTATAATACTGCAGTACTTTTACTGTAATACTGTAATACTACATCACTATAATACTGCAGTACTTTTACTGTAATACTACATACTACATCACTATAATACTGCAGTACTTTTACTGTAATACTACATACTACATCACTATAATACTGTAGTACTTTTACTGTAATACTACATACTACATCACTATAATACTGCAGTACTTTTACTGTAATACTGCATACTACATCACTATAATACTGCAGTACTTTTACTATAATACTGCATACTACATCACTATAATACTGTAGTACTTTTACTGTAATACTACATACTACATCACTATAATACTGCAGTACTTTTACTGTAATACTGCATACTACATCACTATAATACTGCAGTACTTTTACTGTAATACTGCATACTACATCACTATAATACTGCAGTACTTTTACTGTAATACTGCATACTACATCACTCATAATACTGCAGTACTTTTACTGTAATACTGCATACTACATCACTCATAATACTGCAGTACTTTTACTGTAATACTGCATACTACATCACTCATAATACTGCAGTACTTTACTGTAATACTGCATACTACATCACTCATAATACTGCAGTACTTTACTGTAATACTGCATACTACATCACTCATAATACTGCAGTACTTTTACTGTAATACTGCATACTACATCACTCATAATACTGCAGTACTTTTACTGTAATACTGCATACTACATCACTATAATACTGCAGTACTTTTACTGTAATACTGCATACTACATAACTCATAATACTGCAGTACTTTTACTGTAATACTGCATACTACATCACTCATAATACTGCAGTACTTTTACTGTAATACTGCATACTACATCACTATAATACTGCAGTACTTTTACTGTAATACTGCATACTACATCACTATAATACTGCAGTACTTTTACTGTAATACTGCATACTACATCACTCATAATACTGCAGTACTTTTACTGTAATACTGCATACTACATCACTCATAATACTGCAGTACTTTTACTGTAATACTGCATACTACATCACTCATAATACTGCAGTACTTTACTGTAATACTGCATACTACATCACTCATAATACTGCAGTACTTTACTGTAATACTGCATACTACATCACTCATAATACTGCAGTACTTTTACTGTAATACTGCATACTACATCACTCATAATACTGCAGTACTTTTACTGTAATACTGCATACTACATCACTATAATACTGCAGTACTTTTACTGTAATACTGCATACTACATAACTCATAATACTGCAGTACTTTTACTGTAATACTGCATACTACATCACTCATAATACTGCAGTACTTTTACTGTAATACTGCATACTACATCACTATAATACTGCAGTACTTTTACTGTAATACTGCATACTACATCACTATAATACTGCAGTACTTTTACTGTAATACTGCATACTACATAACTCATAATACTGCAGTACTTTTACTGTAATACTGCATACTACATCACTCATAATACTGCAGTACTTTTACTGTAATACTGCATACTACATCACTATAATACTGCAGTACTTTTACTGTAATACTGCATACTACATCACTATAATACTGCAGTACTTTTACTGTAATACTGCATACTACATCTTTCTTAAAGCAGAATGTAAATCTCATATTTATAGTGTGTCTAACAGTCTCTCTCCTGTCAGATTATTTCTTAGATGATATTTATAGGAATGCTGGAAGTGGAGCAGTTGTGTTGTAGTCTTGCTGCAGAGATTTCACTCAACATGATTCATTTCCAGAATAAAATAGTAACTGGACTGATCAGGGATCAGATAAATGTAACAACTCATTAATAATAAATATTATAACTATATCTTATAATCACTGAAATCTCTGCAGCTGATTTTCTCTGTCAGATGACATTCATTCATCTTTTATCTGATGTTGTGACAGTTAGTGAGTAAAGCTTACTTCTATACCTCAGAGACACAGAAACATTTATACCTTCTAACATTTAGCTAGAATGTGAATCAGACTTCAGTCCACCTCTGATGTTTATTAGATGAATTTAAACAGCTTGTTTAGAATCAAATATTTCTCTGAAGATTAATGAAGAGACTAAATGTAAAAGTGAAACAGTCAGAGAGAGGGAGAGACATTTCTTAATAACCTTTGAAAATAAACAGGAACCTGATCTAAGTCTAAAGGTTTACACAACAACACAATCTGAACCTGGAAGTTTAGCTATGAATATGTACAGTATATTACTTATCAGTCTAGAGGAATATTAGATCTATAAATGTTTGATTATTGATCTGGTTCTTCTGTTTTGTTTTTTACAGATGATGATTTAAAGTCTCAGAGGAGCAGAAGGAGAAGGAGAAACAGCCCTGACATCACTCGTCCTACCTGTAAGTTGAACTAAATGAGAATTCTTCAACAACATTTTATATTTCATGAATAAAGTAAAAATTCTTCAACTAGTTAAACTAGTTAGTGAGTGTGTGTGTGGTAGGGGGCTGTGGTGGGAGGAAGCTGTACAGATGAGACTTTTCTAATAAATCTTTTCATCACTTTTCACATAAAGCGAGAGAGAGAAAGAAGGGGGAGAGACCCACAAGCACAATTACAACAATAGTATAATAATATGTTTAATTTATTTAAACTTAAGAATAAAACATTACATTCAGCAGTATGATTTACAACTACTCCATCAAAAACCACAGTGTATAAACAAAACACACATCATTTCACACACACAGACACACATGTAGTACATAATAACAACAACAGTAACAGTGATATTAATCATAATAATAAGATAATAACATTAATCAGCTTTTCTTATATTGAATAAACTTTAGTTACAATCATTAGTTTGGCTTAAATGAAGGATTTCTTTTTACTTTCTTTTAAATTCAGATAATGTTCAGCATGTTAAGTTATTTATACTGTTTATATAAACAAGACTTTGATTAATAAATGAAAATTTGGCAAAAGAGCTTTTACAGAAATGAATGTTTCCATTTTTTTGTTCTCCTTGTCTGATATGAATGAAGATGAGAGTTAAGAGGACAGATTACTTTATACATAAACACTGTTTGATTCATTCCTTTAAATAAACACTTAGGGCCTGATTTACTAAGAATAACTGCGTAAATGAAAACAGGAGCAGACAGCAGTATTTAAATGAAGGTTTTGTGTCTTAATGGAGAATTTGGACAAGCAGAAAGCTGCAAGAACAAAATGAAATGTGATCAGGTTCTAGTGGAAGAGGTTAAATAATAAGAAAATAAAAGAGAATAAAAGAGAGAATAAATCATTTGTAAGAGAAACATATAGGGATGAGGAAAGACTGATGACATATTAATTGTTTTGTTTATATATCTTATCACTTTTTCTCTTATCTTTGTTTTGTTTTGTTTGCATGAACATCTGTATAAGAAATTATTCATGGGAATTATTGTGGAAAAATAAAACTTACCTAACCAAATATATTGAGTTAGAACAAAAACTAATATTACCAGAAAAACACACATATGGGAGATTATTAGTGACAAAGTCGATGCTGTTAGTAAAACAATAAATATTAACACAGGTGGGAAAACTCCGTCCTGTGTGTATTCTGTCATTGTGTCTCCGTCTCTTCGTCTCCATAGTAACAGCCAGTTAATACCTGCCCTTCAAACTTATTATTTATAGACACAGTTACCGTAGCAACATTACCTTCAGGTTTGGTAAATCACAATGTGTGTGCTAAATAACATATTTACATTTTCTCCTCCCTGTATTTTACACACTGGAGTTAAAACGCCTCATATTACAGTCATTACGGTAAACTACTAATATTACATTCATTACGGTAAACTACTAACATTACATTCATTACGGTAAACTGCTAATATTACGTTCATTACGGTAAACTACTAGTATTACATTCATCACGGTAAACTACTAATATTACATTCATTACGGTAAACTACTAATATTACATTCATTACAGTAAACTCCTAATATTACATTCATTACGGTAAACTACTAATATTACATTCATTACAGTAAACTACTAATATTACATTCATTACGGTAAATTACTAATATTACAGTAAAGTACTAATATTACATTCATTACGGTAAACTACTAATATTACATTCATTACGGTAAATTACTAATATTACAGTAAAGTACTAATATTAAATTCATTGTGGTAAACTACTAGTATTACATTCATTACGGTAAACTACTAATATTACATTCATTATGGTAAACTGCTAATATTACGTTCATTACGGTAAACTGCTAATATTACGTTCATTACGGTAAACTACTAGTATTACATTCATTACGGTAAACTACTAATATTACATTCATTACGGTAAACTACTAATATTACATTCATTATGGTAAACTACTAATATTACATTCATTACGGTAAACTACTAATATTACATTCATTACGGTAAATTACTAATATTACATTCATTATGGTAAACTACTAATATTACAGTTATTACGGTAAATTACTAATATTACAGTCATTACGGTAAACTACTAATATTACATTCATTAAGGTAAACTACTAATATTACATTCATTGTGGTAAACTACTAATATTACATTCATTATGATAAACTACTAATATTACGTTCATTACGGTAAACTACTAATATTACATTCATTACGGTAAACTACTAGTATTACATTCATTACGGTAAACTACTAATATTATAGGGATGAGGAAAGACTGATGACATATTAATTGTTTTGTTTATATATCTTATCACTTTTTCTCTTATCTTTGTTTTGTTTTGTTTGCATGAACATCTGTATAAGAAATTATTCATGGGAATTATTGTGGAAAAATAAAACTTACCTAACCAAATATATTGAGTTAGAACAAAAACTAATATTACCAGAAAAACACACATATGGGAGATTATTAGTGACAAAGTCGATGCTGTTAGTAAAACAACAAATATTAAAACAGGTGGAAAAACTCCGTCCTGTGTGTATTCTGTCATTGTGTCTCCGTCTCTTCGTCTCCATAGTAACAGCCAGTTAATACCTGCCCTTCAAACTTATTATTTATAGACACAGTTACCGTAGCAACATTACCTTCAGGTTTGGTAAATCAATGTGTGTGATAAATAACATATTTATATTTTCTCCTCCCTGTATTTTAAACACTGGAGTTAAAACGCCTCATATTACAGTCATTACGGTAAACTATTAATATTACATTCATTACTGATCCTGATCTTACAGTGCTGCTAGAGGACAGAGTAATGCCATCAGTTGCAGCTCAACCAGGTCTTCATATCTTTAAGGCATGTTTAGAGTTTAGTTAACTGATTGGTTTCATCTGGTTTGATTGATAAATATATAATCTGGATAAGAAGATCCTCAAGACCAGAAGACATCACTGCATATCTGACCCCAGCAGTCCATTAGAGAATGGATGTGAATAAAATAATGAATTTGTATATTTCTGTTTTCTTACAGTCACAGATGATGTACCATCCAGGGAGCGCAGAAGCAGTCTTGGATATTTGCCACCTTCAAGTGAGTCTGACTGAACACTTGTTTCTGAAATTGTTTCAGTGTTTAATAAAATTGCATTAAGTGTTTTTTTTAGGTGGAGATCACTAAATTATTTAAGAAACTAAATCCTATATTTTAAAGACTGATAGAAAACATTACTAAAATATTAATATTTAAATCACTTTTCATGTCAGTGTCTGAGCTGAGGGTTGTTCTGCTGGGGAACAGCTGGTCTGAGAGGAGTTCAGTGGGGAATTTCATACTGGGAGAAACTGTGTTCAACAATGAGGAAGAATTAGATCGCTGTCTGAGAGTCAGAGGACTGATTCAGGAGAAGAAAATAGCTCTCATCAACACCCCAGATCTGCTGCATCCAAACATCTCTGAAGACAAACTGAGAGAAAATGTAGAAACCTGTGTGAGACTCTCTGATCCTGGACCTCATGTGTTCCTGCTGGTTCTACAGCCTGAAGACTTCACTGAGCAACACAACAAGAGTCTACAATCAATCCTTGAACTCTTTAGTGATCAATCATTTGATCATTCAGTGATTCTGATATCAACACAAAGAGAGGAGAGTTCAGGTTTGATGGAGAAATATGAGGAACATCCACAGTTAGGAGACATGATCAGAAAATGTAGATCCAAGTTATTTTGGCAGAAGAACCTTGAACGTCCAGAGGTGTTAGAGATCATGGACCAAATTGTGAATGAAAACAATGGAAATCATGTGAGCTGTGAAGCATTTGAGGAAGCAGCATCTGATTTGAAACAAGAGGAAACACGCAGGACCAACTTAGATGCTGTGAAAGCTGCTGGTGAGTTCAGAAACATTTTTACTGTGATGAATACAAATGATCTGTGATGAAGTTTGAACAATAAGTTATTTTGGTTTATTTTTTTTATTTTTTTTTACAGGGCCGAAATCTCTCTGGGATCCAGCAAAAAACATCAACTGTGAGTAAACTTACTAATTATTATCATGTTGTTAGGGTTAATATAAATTAACCTCTTCATCATCAGTGTATGAATGTGTGTGAATGTAACATGTAGTGCAAAAAGTACTTTAAGTGGTCAAAAAGACTAGAACAGTGCTTTATAGTAAAGTCCATTTACCATTTAACTAGCATGGTTAGCGTTCACTGCAGCTAAACAGCATCCCACCTTTTGTTTTCATTTCATTTTTATCTTTCATTCAATTAAAATTCACTGAGGTCCAATTTGTGAACATATCCTCGAATGAAGGTACAGAACATCATAATGTCATAATGTATTTTTCATTTTTTAAGACAGAAAACTCGTGACAAGACAATACATGAACATTAAACATGGAAATATATAACTTATCTCAGCCCTGTGGGCCGCGAACATGTAATAAAAAAATAAATAAAATGAATAAAATATGAATAAAACAGAGTAAGATAAATACATTTTCTTTTCTTATATCAAATAAAGAAGTCATTTCAAAATAAAGTGCATTACAGAAAGCTTCTGACTGTGCTTCTTGTGCTTAGGTTTAGAAAAATAAACCATACACTTAATTTCACATCTAATGAAACACATTAATACAAGCCTCAATAAACTCACAGTTAATGAGGAAACGTGCGATAGTGTTTAGTGTTTTCTTCTAGTTAGCAAACATACACATTGTTAATAACACTGCGCTCTTCTCTGTGCTAGCTTAGCTGCTGCCTCATGCTGTATTAACTCAACTCTCTGCCTTCCTCCTGCCAATCAACACAGGTGAATCAAACACAACAAATACCTGACCAATAAAACCACATTCAACTATTTACCTTGAAAATGAACTTAAAGTATATTCCTTATAACTGAACACTCTTTATTAATCATGTTTGTGTCTCCATAAAGTGTTATTAAAACAACCTTAGTTTCCTTTTCATTTCTTCTCTTATCAGGTTTCCCTATCTTGATAAGGCACTAAATATTTAGGGTAGTTGTTACTGTGTATGTGAGATTAAACTTGTTAAATAAGCCTAATAAGAAATGAAATGCTTGATGGTATTTCCTTATTCCAACTGGTGCTGTTTTATTTACTGATGGGAAACAAAGTAAATACATAAATGAGCAGGCAGGCATGAACATTTAGCATCTGAAAGGCAGTTCATGTAGTACAATAATAATAATAATAATAATAATAATAATAATATTCAGCACTTTGAAAGGAGACAGAAGGAAGGCAGATACCAAAACAGTCAATTTTAGAAAACTGTTGAAACAAATATAAACATTAATAACAGAAACTACACAGCTTACATCTGTAAAAAAAAAAAAAGAAAAAGAGAAAAAAGAACAGATTCATGGATGTAAACTGAGTGAACACATTAACACTGACAGTGAAATCACAGATGTTTGAGTTAATCATGTTTTGCTGTCGCCTCCTCTGACAGATGGACATTGTGGAAGTCATTCAGCCTTGAAACTGTGGTTTGAAATTAAGCATGATGCAGTTTTTGTGAAAAATATAACGAATAATGAATTACTAAATTATTTTGTTACATATCTTGCTGCTACATTGACTGTTCTCTTTTTCTTTTGTGGATATATGAATAACCAAAGAGAGACAAATACTGACATCAGCAAGATGCAAAAAATTCAATTCAGTTCAATTACTTCTTAAATCTACTGCTATCACTGAAATATTGTCATGCACTAGATGTACTGTAGCAGTATACGTGGCGCTGTGAGGGATTTTGGGCCCCATCAAAAGATATCACATGACCCACCGCCAGGCACAGGCCACATCAACCATGCACCACTGCTGTAACCACATCTCTACAGACCTACAGAAACATTCAAAACTTAACTTAAATTCAATTAAATTCAAAACTTACCTGTGCAAGCGTACAACTCTCTTGTAGTCAAATACCAACTGTACATTTTTTACTGACATTGAGTTTTTGATGCAATCTGATTAACTCTATAAGTAATGTGCTTTAGACGGTCTTTTACACTCTAAATGTAATCTTAATGGTAAAATTCCTAAATAGAAAATCCTCTTAATATGAATAAATAACATAAAATAAACTTTAATATAAATTAACCTCTTCAATTAAAATACATTATTTTTATTTATAGAATTATAAAATCAGCTGCACATGTTGAACTAAGTATACTACCTGTTCTTATTTAATTTTTTCTCATAATAATAATACAATTAATTTAAAAATAAATAAATAAATAATAACAATAATAATGTTATGTGACATGTCATTCAACACAGTGCTGCTCATCTCTTTCTTCAGTTTGCTGTAGAGCTGGTTCATTATTATGGAGGGACAGGACTGTTGAACAACTGAGTTAATGTGAATAGCTGCTAAACGTTTACCTGTATTGATTAAATATCAGAGAAATGCAAAAACAGTGCTGTGAAGATATGAGCAGTAACTAATGTCAGAGGAGTGAAGTAACATTAACCTGTTTCAACTAAACCCAGCTTTAATATTTTTTGGGTGGCATATTGTTGTCCTTTGAGTTTTGTTTTTCTTTTCTTAGTTTTTTTCGTTTTTGGAACCCTGATTAACTTCTATAAAGCTGTTGAGTACTGTGGTAAAGCTCATCTCCTCACTCACATTTCACTGCAGCAAATGCCTCATCTGTTTGGAGACAGGACTGAACCATTTCATGTAAACAGACGGGGTGTTTGTTGAAAAAAACTATTAAAAAATATTATCTTAATGTCTATTAATGACGAATGATGATATAAATAAAATAATTAATAAATATATTAACTTTTGTTTTTATCATTTTTAGGACCCTTAGAGTCATCCTAACTTTTCACTCTCTTACAGCTGACAGTATATTAAATTAATGCAATGCAGTAAATGCAAACACACATATACATTTGATACAATATCAAAGGCAGTGACTTTATATCAAGTGGGGTAAACCATATAACGGCTACGAGTCACATTATATGCAAATATGTATCCATACATGGACACACATGCACCCATCAATAAACATATACAAACTAAAAGTGTACAGATACAGATGTTTACTTCCACCTGTAACTTAGATTTATCTGTAAAGTTGTTTTTTTCATCATGATTAAATATCTGTTGTGTCTTAGAGGCTGAATTCAGGTCGACTGTTGTCACAAACTCTGAACTGTGATCATGTTTTTTTCTCCTTGTTGTTTTTCAGTCTCTACACTGAGGATTGTGCTGGTCGGGAAAAGTGAAGACAAAAAGATAAAACTTGGTAACTTCATTACTGGGAGAGAAGAATTTCATCACCATAAAAATCCCTCCTGTGTGGCCACCTGTGGAGAGTGGAGAGGAAAACCATTGACTGTAGTAAAAACTTCAGATATCTTCAGTCAGTCTGAGCAGACAGTGAGAGAAGAAGTGAGGAGGTTCATGAATCTGTGTCTCCCTGGACCAAATGTTCTGCTGCTGTTAGTGAGACCTTCTGAGTTCAGTGAAAATGACAAAGAAAGACTGACGTTAATCCTGAGTTTGTTTGATCAAGATGCTTTTAAACACTCCATGGTCATCATCTCACACAAGGAGAATAAAACAAGTTTCACTGTGAGTCAGCTCCTTGAAGATTGTGGAGGAAGATACTACAACATGTTTGAAAGTGACCACAAACAGTTAATGGAGAAGATTGAGATCATTGTTCATCAAAACAGAGAAACCTTCCTCACCATCACTGAAGAGACCAGAAGACCAAAGTATTTAAACCTGGTTCTGTCTGGGAGGAGAGGAGCAGAGAAGACTTCAGCAGCCAAGGCCATTTTAGGTCAGACAGAGCTTCATTCAGTCTCCAGCTCATCAGAGTGTGTTAAACATCAGGGAGATGTGTGTGGATGTTGGGTTTCTCTAGTGGAGCTGCCTGCCTTGTATGGAGAACCTCAGGAGGCAGTGATGGAAGAATCACTCAGGTGTATCTCCCTCTGTGATCCTGAGGGTGTCCATGCCTTCATCCTGGTCCTACCTGTGGGTCCCCTCACTGATGAAGACAAGGGAGAGTTAAAGACCATCCAGAACACATTCAACTCTCGAGTCAATGACTTCACCATGATTCTGTTCACTGTGGAGTCAGATCCTACATCTCCAGCTGTTGATGACTTTGTACGAAAGAACAAAGAGATCCAGGAGCTCTGTCAGAGCTGTGGAGGAAGATATGTTGTTCTCAACATCAAGAACAAGCAGCAGATCTCTGAGGTGTTGGATACTGTGGAGAAGATGAGACAGTCTGAAAATAAACCATGTTGCTATACAACAGAGACCTTTGCATGTGCCCAGAAGGATAAAGTCATACAACAACAAGCTGAACTTGAGAGGCTGAAAAAGAAGATCAAAATCTATTGTAAGTAAATTTACTTTTTTTTTTTTTAATTCTGTGTCCTAATCAGAGCATGTGAGTGGAGCTTGAGTGAGCAAAAAATGGAGACAGATTTTGGAAGGAGTTCGGAATGACAGAGTGTTGCACTGTTCTGCTGGAATTTCACTCCGATATCGGTCACTTCAACGTCTGAATAATAAAAATAGAAATGAAATAGAGAATAATATTTCTCACAAATCCTTCATGACACCAATGGAAAACCAGAGAATCCTGTTATTACACTATTGCACTTAGACCAGCAAACACACTGTTTAAAGTGCACAATCACACACAAGACAACAAACACAATTCTGCACAAACTATGACTGTATAAGTTATCAGAACTTAGGGAACCACAAGGACATCCATAAATATACACTATATACATATATATGCCAAAAATATAAACAATCAGAAATGTAAGAAGAGCAGAAAGTAACAATAATAATATAATACAAATAAAATAGAGAATTAATATTCTTATAATAGCACAAATGGGAAAACACACTGAAGAGAATCTAATTATTACACTATTGCACTTAGAACACTGTTTAAATGGCACAATACTAAACCAATTCACCTTGGAGGGGCACAGATTCGTTTTGTATTACCTTTTTTTAGCCATTTCACACAACCCAGAAAAATAAAAACATGAATGAACTATAGGCCTGTATTAATAATATTATGAATGAAATGTGCGCTATTTGGAAGAAAGTCGAGGTGTGACTGACTTTAGTCCACTAATTCCATTATTAAGTGGACCCCCCCACCCCGCGCCCACCACCCCGCTCGCTTCTCTCACAGCTTCTGTGTGCGCGGTGTGCACAACAGAGTGATAGATTGACTTGACGTGCAAATACAGTTTTTCTCTATTGCCAAAACACAAAACCCAGTACTCTAAACCAAATGACCAGTTGCCTAAACACATTTAGTAAAACTACCCCCATTTTGCCACAACCACAAACACAATTCACCTGTAGACACTGTTCACAAAACCCATCCCCTTTTTCTCAAAACTCTAAACACATTTTGCCGTGCTAAAACACATTTTGCATATAACTCTGCTCCAATATGCATTGTGAAGCTCATGTGATGCAAAATGCTACCCACAATCAGCAAAACTTGAACACAATGAACATACCTGGTGTCAATCAGTAAACACAACGACTCATAATTGAAAACACCTATTGCAAATGATGTGACCACACCTATATAAGTCAGTGCAGTTTGCTGAAGGTTCAAAAACAAAAATCGATGATCAAGACAGAAGAAGAGGAGTTCGTGTCAGAGGAGGCAGAGGAGTTCGTGTCAGAGGAGGGAGGGGAGTTCGTGTCAGAGGAGGCAGAGGAGGCAGAGGAGCAGGTCGAGGAGGGAGAGGAGCGGGCCGAGGAGGGAGAGGAGCGGGCCGAGGAGGGAGAGGAGCGGGCCGAGGAGGGAGAGGAGCGGGCCGAGGAGGGAGAGGAGCGGGCCGAGGAGGGAGAGGAGCGGGCCGAGGAGGGAGAGGAGCAGGCCGAGGAGGGAGAGGAGCAGGTCGAGGAGGGAGAGGAGCAGGCTGAGGAGGGAGAGGAGCAGGTCAAGGAGGGAGAGGAGCGGGCCGAGGAGTGGGCCAAAAAGGGCGAGAAGCAGTCCAAAGAGGAGCAGGCCAAGGAGGGAGAGGAGAAGGAGGGCGAGCAAGACAACCCATTTTCATTACAGATGAAATGAGAGCAACAGTCATTGACCACGTCATTGTCCACGGCATGACATGACTCATTTTTGCATTGAGTTGTGATATTACTGCATTTTCTGCATTATGTAACTATTCCCATGAAATGCACAAATCTATAGTAAATGCCCAAAACATATTTGAGAATAAATAAGGGTTGCTCAAATGCATCCTGGCAGTTGTGAAACTGTAAAAAGAACAGTCTCACACTGTGAAAATTGTGTTTTCAATTTTTTTGGTAATGTGGTTAATGATGCTCAGTAGTGTTTACATTTTTGCAGGCCTTGAGTGGTATTTTGGTGTCAGAGTTTGCTTTTGAGCATATGAGCATCTGTTTTGGTGTGATGAGTTTGCTTTTGAGCATATGAGCATCTGTTTTGGTGTGATGAGTTTGCTTTTGAGCATATGAGCACCTGTTTTGGTGTGATGAGTTGGTTTTGAGCATATGAGCAACTGTTTTGGTGTGATGGGTTGGTTTTGAAAAGAAACTGTGAGGTTTAGTGTACGTAGCTTTAGAAAAGTGTTTTGTGTTTAGAGTTTTGTGAAAAGTGAGGGCAGTATCGTGAAATGTGTTTAAGCAATAGAGAAAAACTGTAATAGAAAACAAAGGATTTTCTTTTCTTGAAGAGCTCGTGCTGCCCCCCATGAGTCATAACAAAATGCCGCCCTGGGCCCAATTCGCTCATATCAGGGACCGCACCTATAGTGTAAATATATTTATTTTGTTATGATTAGAATATAATTATAGGCCTACTTGGTGGGCTGTTAACTTGCTCTTAGATCCGCAGGTGAAAAAGTTGTTTGAGAAAAGATAAACTCCAACAAATATGGATTGAAGTAGATCATTTCGTTAGGTAAAAACATGTTCTGAATTTTAGAAATGATTACATCTATATTTTTTCAATAAATATGAACTTTTGAACTTTACAATGCTCAGTGTGGAGTTTCGGATTAATAGCGGTCTATGCTGCCGGACGTCTTCCCCGTCTTAGCCTGCTGCAACTGATCACTCAAAACCATCTTCCCAAAAAGGTTTTTAACAACCTGCACAGAAAAAAAATCACTGGACACAGTCTAGTTTTGCTGCAAGCCAAATTCCAGACAGAATATATATAAATATATAATATAAATATTAGGACTGTCAGCGTTAACACATTAATCACAATGAGATTCAGTTTTTTTGAATTTTTTTTTGTGTGTGTGTTAATCTCTCCTCACAGATTGCTGTGTAAACTGTGCTCAGTGCTCAGCATCAGGCACGTGCACACATAGGGCCATAGGGGTGCTTGAGCCCCTGCCCTTTTTGCCCCATATTAAAAAGTGCACTCTGTGTGTGTGTGTGTGTGTGTGTGTGTGTGTGTGTGTGTGTGTGTGTGTGCGCGTGTTTGTTTGTTTGTTTAAAATAACATTAATAAATTCCTGTTAGGGATGTAAAGAGAGAGAGAGAGAGGGGGTGGGGGGGTGGGGGGGGGGGGATAACTGAGGAGACGTGAAAGTGGAGCAACTTGAACCTGTGAGTTATGGTCTAACTAGTCGCCATCCACTTATTCAACGTGTTTAAATATGAGTAATATTTAGTCAATGTGTCGGAGCACGGCGCATCAATCAGCACAGAGCAGATCGTGCGGGACAGGAAACCGTGTACAAAATAAAAAATAAAACCGGGTTAATTTTCAAAATAAAATGCACTGTGTTTACGGCGGATCATATTTCTCTCACTACAGGTCTGAAGTACAGGTCCGAGGTTTAGATATAAAGTTTATTGTGACTTTGCTACTACTGTGTGGGCTAACAAAATAATAATAAGAATAATAATAATATAGTAATTTCAGCATTCTGAGGATATAAGCTGTAATATTACTCATGTTGGTAATCATTTGTTGACACAAACGAAATGGCAATTTCATATCACTTTCACCTACACAAGACACACAGCTAAGTAGTTAGCTTTCTATTAGCACTTTATTTTTTAATTTTACATTAATTTCCATATTGTGTAAAGGGCCGAAAAAAAAAAATTGGCAGGCACATGCTGCGATTTTCTGACTTTGAGCCCCTGCCTCTCTATAATCATGTGTATGTCCCTGCTCAGCATGTGTTCATATGATCTTCATGCTTCCAGTAGCACGTTTAGATATGAGCAGTCGTGTTTTTATCGTTTATTTGCACGTCATGTCTTCTTTTTATAAAGTCACTGAAGTTGAAACAAGTAACAAACCTGTTTTGACAATGTAAGGAGTAGAAAGTCCAGATATTAATGTTCAAATGTAGGGATGAAAAGTAAAAAGTCAAAATAAATACTCATATAAACTATAGACACCTGGAAATCTACTGAAGTACAATAACCAAGTACAAATACTTTGTTACTTCCCACCTCTGCTTTTGGATGTAAGGCTTAAGTTTAAGATAGAAGTTAAATAAGCACGCACACCTTTTTTTTGCAGAGTGATTTTACTGGAGCGAGATGCAGTCTTAGTTGAGCGCTGAGCAGTAATGAGCGCTCTACTCCACTCATATGCTCTGATCCTAAATCATGTCTTGTATTACAGTATTGAGTCTACAGCACTGTACTGTAGAAACTGTGAACATTTAAAGTAACTGTAGTTGTTTTGATGTTACAGGTGATGATGAGAAACAGAGCTCAGAGTGTCTCAGGATTGTTCTGATAGGGAAGTCTGGCAGTGGAAAGAGCTCTACAGGAAACACCATTCTGGGAAGAGATGAGTTTAAAGCTGAATCAAGTCAAACATCAGTCACCAAACAGTGTCAGAAAGCAGAGAGTGAAGTGGACGGTCGTCATGTCGTCGTGGTCGACACTCCTGGTCTGTTTGACTCCACTTTGTCCCATGAAGAGGTTAATGAGGAGATGGTGAAATGCATCCGTCTTCTGGCTCCAGGACCACATGTCTTCCTGTTGGTGTTACAGATTGGTCGACTCACACCAGAAGAGAAAGAGACATTAAAACTCATCAAGGAAGGCTTTGGGAAGGATTCAGAAACGTTCACCATCATTCTTTTCACAAGAGGAGATGACCTTGAGCGAAGCAAGCAGTCCATTGAAGATTACATTAAAGAAGACTGTGATGATTCCTTTAAGAAGCTGGTTGCTGACTGTGGACAAAGATACCATGTGTTTAATAACTGTGATAAACAAAACCGCACACAAGTCAGTGAGCTGATAAACAAGATTGACTCCATGGTGAAGAAAAATGGCGGCAGCTGCTACACCAATGAGATGCTGGAAGAGACCGAGACAGCAATAAAGAAGGAAATGGAGAAGATCCTGAAGGAGAAGGAAGACGAGATGAAGAGAGATAGGGAGGAACTTAAAAGAAAACATGAGGAAGAAATGGAGGCAACAAAAAGACGAATAGAAGAACAGAGAGCAGAGATTGAACAGGAGAGAGAACTGAGAGAGAAACAACTTCAGGAAAAAATTAAGAAAGAACAGGAAAAGAGGGAAGAAGAAGACAAGAAGAGGAGAGAACAGGAAGAAACTGATCGACAGAAGTGGGAACAGGAACTTGCAGCTTTGGAGAAAAAGATGAAGACAGAATCAGAAGAAAAAGAAATCATTAATAAAAAGCTGATGGAGAGCAGAGAAGAGATGAGAAAAGAACGAGAGAACTGGGAGAAGAGACAAAAAGAAATGTGGGAGAAACAAAAACAAGAAGATGAACAGAGACGAGAGGAGGAGGAGAAAAGATTTAAAAAGCTCCAAGACGAATATGATCAGGAAAGAGAAGAATATGAAATGAAAAGAAAAGAAGAAGATAGAATAAGAACAGAAAAAGAGGAAAAGGACAGAAAAGATTTAGAGGAAAAGTATAAGAAACAACTGGAGGAAAGAAAGAAGACACATGAAGAAGAAGTGAGAAAACAAACTGAAGAATTAAATGAGTTCAGAGAAAAATCCAACAAAGAAATTTCTGCTCTGAAAGAAAAACATGAAGAAGAAGTGGAAGAAATGGAGCAAAAAGAAAAACAATTAAAAGATGAAATTAAGGCAAAAGAAAAAACATTGCAAGAAGAAATGGAACGAAATGAAGAACAGCAAAAAGAAGAAATGGAGACAATGAAAAGAGGAATGGAAGAACAGAGAGCAGAGATTGAACAGGAGAGAGAACTGAGAGAGAAACAACTTCAGGAAATGAAGGAAAAGATTCAGAAGGAAAGAGAAGAGAGAAAGAAAGAACAGGAAAAGAGAGAAGAAGAAGACAAGAAGAGGAGAGAACAGGAAGAAATTCAGCGACAGGAGTGGGAACAGAAACTTGCAGCTTTGGAGGAAAAGATAAAAACAGAATCAGAGGAAAAAGAAATGATTGATAAAGAGTTGATGGAGAACAGAGAAGAGATGAGAAAAGAACGAGAGAACTGGGAGAAGAAACAAAAAGAAATGTGGGACAAACGAAAGCAAGAAGATGAACTGAGACGAGAGGAGGAACAGAGAAGAATGAAAAAGCTCCAAGAAGAATTTGAACAGGAAAGAAAAGAAAATGAAAAGAAAAGGAAAGAAGAAGATAGAGTCAGAATGGAAAAAGAGGAAAAGGACAGAAAAGATTTAGAGGAAAAGTACAAGAAACAACTGGAGGAAAGAAAGAAGACACATGAAGAAGAAGTGAGAAAACAAACTGAAGAATTAAATGAGTTCAGAGAAAAAATCAACAAAGAAGTTTCAGCTCTGAAAGAAAAACATGAAGAAGAAGTGGAAGCTTTGAGGAAACAACATGAGACACAAACGTGTGAAAGAGAAGAAAAACACAAAGACTCAGAAAATCTCTATAATCTTAAAGAACAAGAACTAAAAGAAGAAATGGAGGCAATGAAAAGAGGAATAGAAGAACAGAGAGCAGAGATTGATCAGGAGAGAAAACTGAGAGAGAAACAACTTCAGGAAAAGGAGGAAAAGATTCAGAAAGAAAGAGAAGAGAGAAAGAAAGAACAGGAAGAGAGAGAACAAGAAGACAAGAAGAGGAGAGAACAGGAAGACATTGAACGACAGGAGTGGGAACAGAAACTTGCAGCTTTAGAGAAAAACATAAAATCAGAAGAAAAAGAAATCATTGATAAAAAGCTGATGGAGAGCAGAGAAGAGATGAGAAAAGAACGAGAGGACTGGGAGATGAAACAAAAAGAAATGTGGGAAAAACAAAATCAAGAAGATGAACAGAGACGACAGCAGGAGGAGAGAAGAATAAAAAAGCTCCAAGATGAATATGAACAGGAAAGAGAAGAATATGAAAAGAAAAGAAAAGAAGAAGATAGAATAAGAACAGAAAAGGAGGAAAAGGACAGAAAAGATTTAGAAGAAAACTATAAGAAAGAACTGGAGGAAAGAAAGAAGACACATGAAGAAGAAGTGGAAGCTTTGAGGAAACAACATGAGACACAAATGTGTGAAAGAGAAGAAAAACACAAAGACTCAGAAAATCTCTATAATCTTAAAGAAAAAGAACTAAAAGAAGAAATGGAGCAAAAAGAAAAACAATTAAAAGATGAAATAAAGGCAAAAGAAAAAGCATTGCAAGAAGAAATGGAACGAAAAGAAGAACAACAAAAAGAAGAAATGGAGACAATGAAAAGACAAATAGAAGAACGGAGAGCAGAGATTGAACAGGAGAGAGAACTGAGAGAGAAACAACTTCAGGAAAAGGAGGAAAAGATTCAGATAGAAAGAGAAGAGAGAAAGAAAGAACAGGAAGAGAGAGAAGAAGAAGACAAGAAGAGGAGAGAACAGGAAGAAACTGAGCGACAGCAGTGGGAACAGAAACTTGCAGCTTTGGAGAAAAACCTAAAATCAGAATCAGAAGAAAAAGAAATCATTGATAAAAAGCTGATGGAGAGCAGAGAAGAGATGAGAAAAGAACGAGAGGACTGGGAGAAGAAACAAAAAGAAATGTGTGAGAAACGAAATCAAGAAGATGAACAGAGACGAGAGGAGGAACAGAGAAGAATAAAAAAGCTCCAAGAAGAATATGATCAGGAAAGAGAAGAATATGAAGAGAAAAGAAAAGAAGAAGATAGAGTCAGAATGGAAAAACAGGAAAAGGACAGAAAAGATTTAGAGGAAAACTATAAGAAACAACTGGAGGGAAGACAGAAGACACATGAAGAAGAAGTGAGAAAACAAACTGAAGAATTAAATGAGTTCAGAGAAAAAATCAACAAAGACATTTCAGCTCTGAAAGAAAAACATGAAGAAGAAGTGGAAGCTTTGAGGAAACAACATGAGACACAAATGTGTGAAAGAGAAGAAAAACAAAAAGACTCAGAAAATCTCTATAATCTTAAAGAAAAAGAACTAAAAGAAGAAATGGAGCAAAAAGAAAAACAATTAAAAAATGAAATTAAGGCAAAAGAAAAAACATTGCAAGAAGAAATGGAACGAAAAGATGAACAACAAAAAGAAGAAATGGAGACAATGAAAAGAGGAATGGAAGAACAGAGAGCAGAGATTGAACAGGAGAGAGAACTGAGAGAGAAACAACTTCAGGAAAAGGAGGAAAAGATTCAGAAAGAACAGGAAGAGAGAAAGAAAGAACAAGAAGAGAGAGAAGAAGAAGACAAGAAGAGGAGAGAACAGGAAGAGAGTCAGCGACAGGAGTGGAAACAGAAACTTGCAGCTTTGGAGGAAAAGATAAAATCAGAATCAGACAAAAAAGAAATCATTGATAAAAAGCTGATGGAGAACAGAGAAGAGATGAGAAAAGAACGAGAGAACTGGGAGAAGAAACAAAAAGAAATGTGTGAGAAAAGAAAGCAAGAAGATGAACAGAGACGACAAGAGGAACAGAGAAGAATAGAAAAGCTCCAAAAAGAATATGAACAGGAAAGAGAAGAATATGAAGAGAAAAGAAAAGAAGAAGATAGAATAAGAATGGAAAAAGAGGGAAAGGACAGAAAAGATTTAGAGGAAAACTATAAGAAACAACTGGAGGAACGAAAGAAGACACATGAAGAAGAAGTGGAAGCTTTGAGGAAACAACATGAGACACACATGTGTGAAAGAGAAGAAAAGCCCAGCAAAGACTTACAAAATCTTTGTTTTAAAGAAATAAAAGAAGAGATGGAGCGAAAAGAAAAACTATTACAAGATGAAATAAAGTCAAAAGAAAATGCACTAAAAGAAGAACTGAAGCAGAAAGAAAATCAAAAAGAAGAAATGGAGACAAAAGAAAAACAACTCAAAGAAGAAATTGATGACAAAATAAAAATAAAAAAAGAAATGGAGCAAAAAGAAAAACAACTAAAAGAAGAGCTGGAGGCAAAAGAAAAAGAACTCAAAGAAGAACTGAAACACAAAGAAAAACAACTAAAAGAAGAACTGGAGATAAAAGAAAAAGAACTCAAAGAAGAACTGAAACGAAAAGAAAAAGAACTCAAAGAAGAACTGGAGATAAAAGAAAAAGAACTTAAAGAAGAACTGAAACGAAAAGAAAAAGAACTCAAAGAAGAAATGGAGATAAAAGAAAAACAACGCAAAGAAGAACTGGAGATAAAAGAAAAAGAACTTAAAGAAGAACTGAAACGAAAAGAAAAAGAACTGAAAGAAGAAATGGAGACAAAAGAAAAAGAACTCAAAGAAGAAATGGAGCAAAAAGAAAAAGAACTCAGAGAGGAAATTGATGGAAAAACTAAAATAAAAGAAGAATTGAAACAAAAAGAAAAAGAACTCAAAGAAGAAATGGAGCAAAAAGAAAAAGAACTAAAAGAAGAACTGAAACGAAAAGAAAAACGACTCAAAGAAGAAATGGAGACAAAAGAAAAAGACCTGAAAGATGAAATGGAGACAAAAGAAAAACAACACAAAGTAGAACTGAAACAAAAAGAGGAACAACTCAAAGAAGAAATTGAGGCTAGAGAAAAAGAACTCAAAGAAGAAATGAGGACAAAAGAAAAGGAACGCAAAGAAGAAATGGAGACAAAGGAAAAAGAACTCAAAGGTGAAATGGAGATTAAAGAAAAACAACTAATGAAAGAAATTAAGGCCAAAGAAGAACAACTCAAAGAAGAACTGGAGACAAAAGGAAAAGAACTGAAAGAACTGAAACAAAAAGAAAAACTATTCAAAGAAGAAATGGAGGCAAAAGAAAAACAACTGAAAGAGTTAAAACAAAAAGAAAAACTATTCAAAGAAGAAATGGAGATAAAAGAAAAACAACTAGTGAAAGAAATAAAGGCAACAGAAGAACAACTTCAAGAAGAAATTAAAAGAAAAGAAAATCTTAAAGTAGAATTGGAAGAAAAAGAAAAACTACAAAATGAAGAAATGGAGAAACTAAAAATTGAAATTGGGACAAAAGAAAGAGAGCTCAAACAGTTGAATGACCTTTTAAGACAGAAATCTAGAGATAAATGTTCCATCAGCTGATCGTCTGATGATCCACGACTGAACATTTAATGTTGTTCATGCACAAATGCTCATTCTTCCCTGAATGTGACAAGCTGTGAAATTATGAGTCATTTCACCATTTTATACTTTATATTTTTTTATGTTTTTCTTTGTTTTTATGGATGATAGTGAATGCAACATTAACATTGAGGAGTTAAGTTTGGTGATAATTGACCAACGCTGACGGGACATCCCTGCTTCACTTTCCACAAACACTTCTACTAAGAAAAGTTAAATATGTTTTTATTAAGACTTTTGCTGATATGGTTAGTTAGAACATTGTTGAACTTGACAGATAAATGCTTTACAAATATTGTTTTTATTATGCTGATAAAGGACTGGGATCATGGCTGTAATGGTAAAATACTGTGTTGGCAATGTTGCGTTTATATCAAATGAAGTTTGGATTTAATTACGTAGCATGTCAATAATTGGCTGATGTGAGCCACACATGTGTGTTTGATTTTCAGGTACTTATTTATCATTAAGTTCCAGGTTGAAACTTGTAAATAGAATTATTCTGATATTATGTGACTGCCGGGCCTCGGCTACTCTGTCACAGGAACACAAGGCCCAGATAAAAAGGACCTGTAACTGTATATTTTTATCAAACCAGGGGCGACCAGACATTTGCTATCTAGGCTCCATTGCACAGAGGCAGACCACATCTTTGTCTTCTTTTTAATATATTTGAAAAACACATTATTTTAATGCACTTTCACTTACAGTAACTAATTCCTTGTTGTGTATATCTAATAACTTTCTATTTTCTATTTTTTTTATTATTTGGACATTGTATTCTTTATGTGAGTGTATTCTTACTTTTTTGTTTTCTTTTGTAATACTTTTGTTTTATTGACATTTTATTGGTTTCCGCATTATATTTTAGTGTTTTGAATAAAAGTGGGTTGGAATATAATGGAAAAACAAAACTGATGTCGAATTAATTTGTTTTAAACTGATTCTTGGACATGACCACAGAACTCTGATGTGATTAGCATTCAGCTAGTAGCACTCCACTCTTCTGGACAGAGACCTCAGATGCTGCACCTGCACTGCTGGAGCCACTCTCCCCTACTAATAATTAAAAATAAAAACAAAGTACAGAAGAATAGAAAGAGAGAAATAAAATACTAGAATAGAGTATTAAATATAAGGTTGCAGCATAAAATAATGATTTGCTGTAAAATAATTAAAAGGACATACAGTGCAAATGAAAGATTATATTTTAAAGTGCTTTGAAAGAGCTCAATCAAGCACAGAGAAGAAAACTGTTTTTAACCTGGATTTAATAATGTTCACAATTGGGGCTGATTTCAGTTCTGCTGGTTTGTTCCAGTTGTGTAAAAGCTGCTTCACCACTTTAAAGGACAGGTTCACAGTCTTTTTCAAATTTATCTTGAAACAACAGTCAGGTGTCCATATGAACAATGAAAGTTTTCCTCCTGTTCATACTGACTATTGTCAGACACCTACAAATGTATGGTCACAACTGTTTGGTTGATATTGCTATTTTAAGTTGGGATTTTTGTATGAAAGGCCAGATTTACATGTGTTTTATCACGGGTTTAAGCTTCATTTTGTAGAGTGTAGTTCTTCTATTCCGCCACCAGAGGGAGTATTAGTTTAAACTTCATTTTTCTAGCGTGTAGTTCTTCTGTTCCGCCACCAGAGGGAGTATTAGTTTAAGCTTCATTTTGTAGAGTGTAGTTCTTCTGTTCCGCCACCAGAGGGAGTATTCGTTTAAACTTCATTTTGTAGCGTGTAGTTCTTCTGTTCCGCCACCAGAGGGAGTATAGTCTCCTCAGACAGAGAGCAGTCTGCTGAATGAATACTAATGTCTCCTGACTGCTTTTCTTCTATAAAACAGGTTAGTAATGTGTGTAAACATGTCACAACTTATCACTAAGGACATTTTAAGGTAGAAAACTATGTGTTAGAAACTTTGAATTTAAAAGGAGCGATATTTTGGTAGCTCCTGTGATTAAAGACAGTGTAAAGTGAATTCAGTCATTTTCTTCTAAACAAATAGGTCATAAATGTATTTCTAAAAAGGTGTAAAAAGGCCCTGCTGCTGTAGAGGTATAACATTCAGCGCACACTACTACTACTACTACTACAGTCTACAGTTAGCCAGTTAGCTAAATTAGCCGCCGAGCTAGCACCTGAGTTAGCAGCAGAAAGCTCTCGGACCATTTTCTTTAATGGACTTATTTAACCTTCTAGAATGAGACCCTCACATTGTTATTTATTTTTTCTTTTCTTCTTTTGTTTTATTGTATTGGCTTCTCTTCATATCTTACAATCTGATTCAACGTCTTTAATTATGCTATCACAGAATGTGCCTTAAATGTTTGTATTGTTATAATACTGGAATAAAAATTGTAGTCTCCTCAGACAGAGAGCAGCCTGCTGAATGAACACTAACATCTCCTGACTCTGCTTTTCTTCTATAAAACAGGTTAGTAATGTGTGTAAACTTGTCACAACTTATCACTAAGGACATTTTAAGTTTCACTGATGTGGTTCAGACCAAGTTTAAGGTAGAAAACTGTGTGTTAGAAACTTTGAATTTAAAAGGAGCGATATTAAGTTTTGCTAGCTCCTGTGATTAATGACACTAAATGGAGGCGTTGCTATCATTTATCAATACTTTAGCTCCTTGATATCTGCCTTGAAACAACAGCTGCTTAGCCATGTGTTGGGTGTAAATTTAATGAAATCTTTATTTATGAATGAGTGAGCATCAAGGTAAAGCTATGTGTAATTAGCTTATTCAGGTCAATGTTAATGCAGTAAAACAGTTAGATGTGATATTTTTTCATAAAACACAGTTTGTTCTTACTGTTTTATGTTCAAAGACTCTTTTACACCTGTGATTTAATTACTAATTCATTTCTACTATTCTGAGCACACGTCTTTCTCATCCATGTTGATTTAAACAGTGAAATTAAATATTCTTCTTTCTGAACAGTTGATAAAACAGTATGTCACTACAAGTTGAATGTAGTCTATTTTGATTTGTGCTCTATGTTGTAAGTATGTTTGTTTAATATTTACAAGTTCGTTTTTATATCTGCTTTTGTGGGTGATTTTCAGCCTACTTATAAATAAATGTATATATTGTGTAATGTATATTCTATGTTTCCCTTAAGTTGCCTTTTTTGTTTTTCAGTTGCCACAACAGTGAAGAAGTCCTTCAGATACTCAAGACGAACGTTTGAACCTCTCTGTGTTTTACACTGTTGTGTCCAGCAGGTGGAGCTCTAACATCATCGAGTGAGGTGAAGTCTGTTTTCCAGCTTCTCTCCTGCAGATCTGATTGTATCTGACTCTAATAGACTGTTTTCATCTCATGTTCTGTTAATGCTTATATTACTGAGAGTGTGAAGTTCTTCCAGGTGGTTCAGGTAGGATTTATGATATAATATACCAGCCTCACTGTATAGACTTTACTGTGTAAATCAACTTCTGTCTTAAATGAGTGATGAGGAAGAAGAAGAAAACTCATTCCAGCTGGTGAGTAAAACTGAAAAAAGGTAAAGTAATTGTATTGTATTCATTAAAATTGTTTGTTGATGGATCAATAAAGTAGATATTATAACTGCAGGTTACAGATTCACATGATTAAAACATTATTGAGGTTATTTACTGTGATGACAAATGTTGATTTGTTGTTATTTGGTTTTATTTCTTTTTAAAGCTCTGCATAGACCAGGACCAGATTATATCTCTGAGCTCCTCTTCCCCTCACATCTGCTGACCAATCACTGCTCTTCATTCCACACTCCCATCCAGAGGTGATCGGGTGTTTTTATTGGCCCTAAACTGGTGAACAGTTTGCCTCTCATAGTTAGATCTGCCTCCTGCATTTATATCTTTAAAGTTCATCTTAACAGCAGCTCTTTTCTTCATCCTTTGAAGACATGACACATAATCAGTTTATATTTATTTATATGTTCATGTGTTCTCTGTGCAGTGCTGTTGTGTTTTTAGGACTTTATAAACATTTATTCATCTTAGGTTCATGTTAAGTTTATTTTCTCTTAAACCTCATGTCTGTGTTTTGTATTTGTTTATTCTCAGTGTGTGTAAAGCACTAAGGAGCAGAATGGAGGAAGGGGAATCATTTCTGGTAAGGTGTGCACTTGACAAAATGTAAGAGGTGAAGGTTCTTTAAATAAGATCATTTTGTTGACTGTTATTATTCAATCATTTGTTTTTATGTTGTTTGAAACTTTATGTTGCTGCCTGTTTAAGAAATATTTTAATCTCAACATGGTTTTCCTGGTGGATTAAAGTTTACTTAAAATAGTTAAATAATACTATTTGATAAAGTGTTTAATGTATTTTTGTAAAGAGGACTGCTTGTAATCTGAGTTGACATGGAAACAAGATTCACACAGTTGTCAGTGTTCAGATCAGCAGGTTGTTCTGTCACAGAAGCTGAGCACCAGACCAAAGATCACTGAGGAAATAAAACCCTCACAGTATGAAGCCTTTCCTGTAACCATGGCAACAAGATTATTCTACAACTTTCTTTATAAAGCATTAACTCCGCTCAAGGGGTTGATGGATTAATCTAAGAGAGGAAAGAGAAGAACTCTTTCAATTTTTCCTCAAATTGTTGCTTTATTCATTGTGTATATTGTTAGTTCACCATCATTCCTAAATTCATTGTCTATTAGTATTTTATCTCCTTAAGCTTCTAAAAGTTATTAAAATGAAACTAAATGAGTCCTCTTTGATTACAGAGCAACATGTGATGAGGGGTCCCAGGTAGACTTTGATTTATTTTATGGGGTCACAATCTAAACATGTTGGGAACCACTGAACTAATGGACCAAGATGTCAGCATGAACTGCCACTCAGAGCACATTAAACATAATATCATTAACATTCAAGAACCAAGAACTCCAGACATGCTGTAAAAGTTCTTTAATATAATCATTTAAACATCTTGTCTTCTTTCTCTTTCATGTAAAAATCCAGAAGTTTAAGTTTGTAACTAAATGTGAGAACGTTTTGAATCCATCATGAACCAGTAATGCAGCCTCCTCTTGGTAAAGCAGTGTTGTTGTTCTAGTGCAAGTTCACTCATGCTGGGTCTGTGTGGGTTTTATGTGAGTTGGCTCAAACCTGACCGACCCTCTTTAACCAACAGTGAACCAGTGGTGAGGCGTGTGCTGGGTACTGGTCTGTTATTGGTCCAGTGAAATCAGCTTCTTGTTGGTCAACACCTAAAATGTTTTAAATTTAACATCATATCACCTGGAAGCAGTGAGTTACAGGTTAAACATTTACTAACTTTATCACTGATGTCTCTACAGAGTCCTGCCCACTCTGCTTTGAGAAGGTTGTTGTTGTCACGGAGAAAGGAACAGTAACTGCTACTTTGGTAAGTTATATCTATTTAAAATATACGAGAACAAATAAGAATCAGGATATCTGTAATTACTTATTCAAATTACTCATTGATAACTGATTATTGATCCTCTGTCTCAGGTATGTTGACTGTTGAAGCCTGCTGATCAGACAGAAACTCTGAATTCAGTGTGTGAACCCATGTTAGCAGAACATCATCACAGACCTGCAGCAAGGAAGACAGCAGCAGTCTCCTCAGGTAAGTTATATTTATTTATGTACAGTGTTAAACATAAATGTTACTATTTAATGTACAGTAGAGTCTGCATGTTAAACTGTCTGAGAGCTATCACACACTACAGGATATCTGATTCTATCTTTAAACCTTGATCTGAAAGAAAAACATCCAATGAAGTGATATGTGAATTTACATTTGTAGAAATCTTTTGTTTAAATTTGTTCATTTGGACAAAGTAAAAATGTATCCATCTTAGATAAGCACATAAGTCTTTGTTCCAGACTCTGTGCTCTAAAGTCCAGAATGAACATGACTTTGGCAGATGAATATGTTTACTCTGGGGAGAGTAAACATGATTTACTCTCAAAGCACTTTACACATAGAGCAGGTCTAAACCATACACTTCACTCTTCTTATCGCAGCATTAATGATAACAAATAAAGTTAGTAACTGTAATTGCAGGCAGTTCATTATTACATTTTTATTGTCTGCTAGTAAAGTTTCAGCTGACATTGTAGTCTCAAAAAATGTTTTGTTTTTGCTTTTAATGATACTTACCCTACGCCACCTGAAATAAATCAATATGGTTTCATTTGTGCATCAGTTCAGTCATTATCAGAAACACTGTAAAACACAAAAATAGAGAAAACTTCTATGTGAACTACTTCAGACAACAAAGTGATGACTCTTCTCAGTGTAACATATCCACTCACAGGTATAAACACATGCACTGTGTCAGGTACTGTGTGACTGTACCTGACCATACAGGTCTCATTTCATGTGTGCATAAATGTAGCTTAAATCAATGACCAAATATGTGTACAAGATTAGCTATAGAGGAAGCACAATGAAGTCATGCTTTCTTCAGCTCAGTCATTGGTTGATCATTCAGGTCAAGTCAAATCAAGTTTATTTCTATAGCACATTTAAAACAACCTCAGTTGACCAAAGTGTTGTACAAGCCAAAGAAAAAAATAAAAGAACCTTTATAAGTAAGATAAGCTAAATAACATAATAGATAAAAAATAAATATAAAGACAGCTGTTCTGATATTAAGGGGTAGGCTGTTGTAAAAGTTTGGAGCAGCCACTGCAAAGGCTCTGTCACCTCTGGTTTTGAGCCTTGACCTAGGAGCATACAAAATCAGTTGACCTCAGTGCTCTGACCAGAGCATGAAGGTGCAACAGCTCAGATAGGTACGATGGTGCCAATCCATTAAGAGTTTTAAATACAAGTAATAAAATCTTGAACTGGATCCTGGAGCTGACAGGAAGCCAGTGAAGGGATGCAAGAAGTAGTGTGATATGGTCATATCGTCTCTTCCCAGTCAGAAGACTGCTGCATTTTGGACCAGCTGCAGATGACTGATCAGCACCATAATAGAGGGAATTACCGTAATCCAAACGAGACATAATAAACATATGAACGACCCTCTCAAACTCATTAAAGGGAAGATAGGCCTTAACCTTCGCAAGAAGTCTAAGTTGAAAAAAACTTGTCTTAACAACTGAACTAATCCTTTATTGAAATTTAAAAGCTCTGTCAAAGATCACAACACAGGGGCGATTATAGGAGGCTAGGGACCAAGAGCACTTTTCCTTGTCATTTAGATTCAGGTTTAATTCCATCCTGATGAACAATCAGAACATATGAGTTGACTAGTAACATCCAGATTTGCTTCCAAGCGTTGGAGTTATTATTTTCCTTAGCTGTAATGTTCATGTATGATTACAGCTCTCTCTGAGTCTTTACCACGGTGTGTTTGAGGGATTGACTCTCAACAGAATCCTCGTTGCTGCTCCTCAAAACTTCTCGTACTACAGAGACTTTTCCACCAAACATCTGTTTGCTATAAATGGTTGATTCCTTGACTTAAGCAACTCTGACAACTCACACATGACAGCCATGTTGAATAATGACCAACATGTGATCTCAACCACTCTAAAGTAAACACTCTAAACTTGTCCTTTAAGAACTTCTCATCAATTAAACATTCTCCTTTCTTGAAACTGGAAACAGCAGTTAAAACACTCTGAATGACCACAAGATCAAGAAATCCTTCAACTGTGAACTGGGCAAACGCCATCTGCTGATGAAGATAGTGTGATACAGTCAAAAGCTCCAGGACAGCTACTTTATTAACTTTGTGCTGAGACTCTTCTGTCAGCTGTTGTTTCCAAGAACAAGAATGAACTTTCAGTCTGATCCTTTATCATGTTGTTTTCTGTTATTACGATCACCTCTGTCAATTATAAGACACATTACATTTATTATCAGTAGTTTGTGTCACATTTAAAAAGTCTGACAGTCGTTGTTTGAACAATCTCATAAAGATGAAATCTCTATAAAATATGTTGAGCAGACAGGTGCAGAATATTGCTGATAAACTTTTTCTTCTTTCAGGCAGAACTGAGGACTTTCTCTTTGAACTTTGTGTCAGGAACGTCCAACTGGTTTAATGTTAGATGATCAGCTCTCAGGTGAGGTCATGGCACTAAAAGCACTGTTTGCACAATTTCCCTTCAAGACTAAATTTTCTGCCAGGAAAGCAGCTCTGCTAGATACATAACACATTAAAAGCTCTGGTTGTGCTTTGGTTCAGTGTCTGTTTAATGCTGCCACCTGCTGGAGCAGCAGTTTTTCACAACTCAATAATAATAACAATGATAATAACACAAATAATAATAATCATTATTATTGTTGTTGTTGTTACTGTTGTTGTTGTTAGTAGTAGTAGTGGTATGATGAGTGTGGTAAACAGCAACACTGTTTACTGTTATAAATTCAGGATCTATCTTGACATTGATTGGGCTTCAGTTAGTGAGTGTCTCTGTGTTAGGAGGATCACTGAGATAAAACAAGTTAAATATCAAGTTAATTTAATGTTTTTGCATTTCCCTCTCTTTAGGCCAGCAGCTGGTCTCCAGTTAGACTCTGATATTTCCAGCAGTGACATCATGGTCCTCTTACCACCATCTGGTGAGTCCAGTCAGACTTTATTCTAGATAACAAACTGTCCACATATTACACACATCATAAAAGAACTGTGCCCTCTTCCCTGTTCACCAAATATTTGTTGGTTCTGGTTTCCAGAGCTGAATCAAGCTGTTTGAACATCAAGTCACTGAAACAGTGGAGCCATTGTTGTTTAGTACTTAGTGCATTTCTTCCTTTTTAAAATCAACAACTCACACCAACAGTATTTACAATAATTTGTGTGAAGATGTTTTGGATGAACAACTCTGAAAGTTTGACATATTCTGATGCCATTGTCCCATTGCATCAGGACATTAAATGTCCTGATGCAACAGCTTTGCTGTTAAAGAAGAAAGTTTGTCTTCTTCTTGTATTTCTTTTTAAATGAGTCCAGACATCACAGGTACTGAGGTGTGTCCTTCACATGCTGACACAGATACAAGTATAATGCTCTCAGTTCAGACACAGTAGATAATACTAGATATGGGTTTTTCTATGGCTGATGCCGATGTCGATCTTTAGATGATATATGATTAATTTTATTTTTTGCCAATATTTTGTCATTTTTTCACTTAATGATAATAATAATGATAGTACAGGGCTCAAAACATATAAATCCCCTTCCCAAAACTGTCCTGAAGCATGTTTTTTGTATATGTTTGTTGACAGACAAGCCAAATGGCCAAAAAATAACGTTGTTTACTCATATCACACAGCCTGCTATGCAAGGACTGCACAATCCACTAGCAATAATGTTATAGAAGCTACTGTATGCAGGACCCAGAGACAGACACTTTAATGAGGAGCGCTAACTGCACTAAGTCATGTACACTTTTTGCAAGATATTTCAACAAATTGCTCGAGATTCTGCTCTCACATGCAAACAACTTGTTGCATTATTAGAGATGTCAGACATCCTATAACGTCTGATAATAATTTATCTCTGCGGCTGATGGTTTCCATACCCATCCCTGTAAGTTACAGTTAGTTGAAGGGAGCTATCGATACAGTTACAAAGTAGCCTAAGGCAAGGCTATATTTCCACGTTTTCTCCCTCTAAATTGAAAGTACCATTTCATAGCGAACCAATTAAATAATCGGGCCGATTAATCTGTCTGCTGAAGATTTCTTGATCTTTACATGACATACTGATACAGATACAAATATAATGCTCTCAGTTCAGACACAGTAGATAATACTTGTATCAGTCTATTGAGGCTGTGAACATGTTAATGCTGCTTGTGGACAAAAACAATCATGAGATGTTTGAATCATTTTAATGAACATGATTATTATTATTATTATTATTATTATTATTAACATTATTATTATTACTGATTACATGAAACTGAATGAATGATACAAAACCACAACTGTTACATTATTACAATTACATTACAAGAGTTAAAAGTTTTTACCAAATTGAGTCTGCCTACTACCACTTACCCCAATTCTGTAACAGAATTTGGATTTTCTGTATTTTTTCCAGACCAGGCATAAATTTGACGGCCAAGTATGTTAATCCTTCCGGCATACATCTGAATTTCCAATTCTTTCTGATATCTGGAGGGCACATTTTCGATAACAGCATGGCTTCTGATTTCGACCAGTTAACAGTATATCCAGATATCTCTGAAAATAGATTTATAACTGAGCAGATTTCTGGGATTGAAGATTCAGGGTTACTGGAAATCAATAAAACATCATCCACGTACAGAAGAAGCTGGTGTTCTTCCTGATCAGCCTGCACACCCCGTATATTTGAATTAGCTCGTAAGGCTATGGCCAGGGGCTCAAGAAATATGGCAAAAATTAGAGGTGACAGAGGCGATCCTTGTCGAACGCCATGATTTAGCCTGATTTGGGGTGACATAATCCCATTAGTTAAGACTGTGGCTGATGGATCAGTATACATTAGCTCCACCCACTTCCTAAATATTGGCCCAAATCCAAATTTTTCTAGCGTATAAAACAGAAAAGGGAACTCCACTTTATCAAACGCCTTTTCAGCATCTAATGAAAAGGCCACAGTTGGTGTGTCATGGTTTCTTGTCATCCACATAATGTGTAACAGTCTTCGAAGGTTGTCTGCAGAGCTCCTGCCACGTATAAACCCCACCTGATCCTGATGGATGAGTAGTGGGACCACTTCTTCCAATCTAGTTGCTAAGATTTTGGCTAGAATTTTTTCATCCACATTAATTAAATATATAGAGCGATAATTAGCACACCGCTGCGGGTCTCTTCCCTTTTTGTGTAATAACCGCTGGCCTCATACTTTCGGGTAATCTACCTCTTTGCAATGCATCTCGATATACTACCAGTAATCTAGGGGCAAGCTCTTCTATGAATTTCTGACAGAAATCTACTGAAAACCCATTGTTTCCGGGGGCTTTCCCTATCCTGAGGCCTTCAATTGCTTTTTTGACTTCATCTACGGAAATATCGTCCTCCAAAAGTGTTCTCCCATTCTGTGTTAAAGATTTCAATTGAGGAAAAATTCTTGATAAAACTCCCTGAATGAGATATTTATGTCACTTTTGTTCATGATAAGGTTATTGTCCTTATCAAAAATCGATGGAATAATATTTTGAGATTGTATTTGTTTTGCTCTGTGTGCCAGAACTTTACCAGCCCTTTCTCCCTGCTTGAAATATTTCTGCCTAGTACAGAACAGGGCAAATTCAGTTTTTCTGTTCAGTATATCATTTAATTCACATATAAGCTCATTCAATTTACCTCATGTATTTGAGTCTTGTTGCTCCATGTGTTGTTTTTCCAGCTTTGTGATTTCTTGATCTTGTTTAATTATCCTTTGACTCTGTTCGTTTTTGATAAGTGAGCTTCTTTGAATAATACGCCCCCTCAAAAAAGATTTAAAAGCATCCCACATTACCCCATGATCCTCAATAGAGCCTTCATTATGCTCCCAGAATTCCTGCATTTCAGATTTAATAAAGTTGCAGTTTTCTTCCCTATTCAGCATACAGTTGTTAAAACGCCATCTTAAACTTGCTTTAACGAGAGGATAGAAGACCAAATCTACTGGTTCATGATCTGATAGTACTGTTTCCAATTGTAGAATTCAGCACCTGGCTAACCAGATTACGGGATAACAGAAAGTAATCTATCCTAGAATAACTTGAGTGGGGATGTGAAAAAAAAGTAAAGTCCTTTTCATTTGGATGCAGTAATCTCCAAACATCCACAAGACCCAACTCTTCTGACAGCACATCTATTGCCATAACACCGGCCATGTTAGCTTGGGTAGGTTGATACGTTTTATCCATTATTGAATCCCTGACTTGATTAAAATCCCCCCCAAGAATTATATTATCGTTCCCCATATTTCTAATTAAGTTACAGACTTCATGAAAAAAATCAGAGTTAACCGAATTAGGAGCATACATATTAGCAATAGTCATCCTTTGACCCTCTAAAGTGATATCCAATATAACCCATCTACCTTCCTTGTGCGAAATATGTGTATGCACCTGACAGTCTATGTTTTTCCTTATCAGAATACTCCTCTTTTTCTCGACGAAAATGTACTATGATATTCCTGTGCAACCCATTCCCTTTTAAGTTTTACTGCTTCCTCATCATTGGGTCAAGATGGGTTTCTTGAATGAGGGCTATATCAGCGTTTTTTTGTTTCAAATATGTGAGGATTTTTTTCCTTTTGACCACATTATTACACCCTGATTTATTCCAGGTTACAATTTTAAACAGCTGCATATTGCTCTGCTGAGATATTATTCTACTACCATCCTAATAAAGTATCCCACTGTCGTGGTTGCCCCTCCTCTGATATTAGCAGTTTTCTGAAATACAGGATTACTAGTGTTGAAGCTAAATTTGCATAAGACACCTAGGGTTACACAAAAAACAAACAAATACAAACTTAGAAACACACTGCCGCAGCCTACGAATGTGTTACTTTCCAACACCAAATCTTCCGTTGCGTAGTACATGGATCCCTCAGCTGCGCCTTCAGGGCCAGCCAACTCCCCATTTTCCCTGAGTTTTTACATATCACTTTTATCGATTGAAATACACTGTAAATCCGTTATCATAACCCACAATAAGTTCACAAAATGACTGTAGGAGAACTTGAATTTAAAGGCGTATCATTGAGTGATAATTATGAGACAAGGAGCAAAGATAACGAGGGAAAAAAAAGGTGTATACATGCACACACTCACACCTGTATGTGCGGTCTGTCCAGTCCTCCATCCGGAGATAACGTCTCTGTGCCCGTTGGCAGCTTGGAGATCAGTGTATTGTCCTCTGTCCAAAAAGTAAAATATCTGCTCACGTCAGCAGCCAGAAAATAAATATAAATCCAAAAAAAATAAAGTTTCTGTCCACATCGGCAGTTACTCCCTGCTCCATCCAGTACTTATGCGTACGCCAGTATCCATAGGATTTAATCCCTTAAAATGCAAAAAGTCTCTGTCACATTCATATTATTTCAGTTCAAACTTTTAAAGCGTTTCTTCGGCATCATTCCAGTAGCGTTGTTCCATGGTATATTTTCATGTGTTGTCGGTGTCGCACTCCTCTCCTCAGCTGGCCCCCGCTGTCCCCTCACCTTCGTGGCAGGTGAGAAAGGCTTTGGCATCTGCCGCACATGAGAACTCATGCCGGTTGTTCAGTGAGAAGGTCATCGTTACTGGGTATTGCAAGGCATATTCCACATTACGCTTACAGAGAATTCGTCTCACCTCCACCTCATCAGAGCACATTACTCCAGTTCTAAAGTCTTTACACTGGCTCCCAGTCAGCTATAGAATAGATTTTAAAGTTCTGCTACTGGTCTACAAATCAGTGAATGGTTTAGGTCCAGAATACATGAATGACATGTTAGTAGAATATAAACCCAGTAGAGCTCTGAGATCTACTGACTCAGGTCAGATAGTTGAGCCCAGAGTTCAAACTAAACATGGTGAAGCAGCTTTTAGCTGTTATGCTGCACACAACTGGAACAAACTACCAGCAGAACTGAAATCAGCCCCAACTGTGAACACTTTTAAATCCAGGTTAAAAACATTTCTCTTCTCCTGTGCTTATGATTGAGCTCTTTTAAAGCACTTCACATTTTAATCTTTAATTTGCACTCTATGTCCTTTTAATGATTTTAAAGCTAATTTATTATTTTATGCTGCAATCATTTTATTTATGTCTTTCTATTTTTCTGTACTTGTATGTTTTATTGTTTCTCAAATTACATGTTTTTCTGTTTTATGTAAAGCACATTGAGTTGCCATTGTGTATGAAATGCGCTATACAAATAAAACTGCCCTGCCTTGCCTCCTCGTATTTTTTGCATTTCTCTTGTATCTCCTGTGCGTAGTCTTGGAGGAAAAAAATTCTCATACCGTTTCAGGTGACTTGCTTCTTTAACACGGCAGCCTTGGTCTTGTCCCATAAGAACCGGACAATGATGTGTCTATCATTTTAATGAACAAGATTATTACTGATTACATGAGACTGAATGAATGATTCTCTATATTTTTCTTTTTCTACAGCACTCATTTTTGGCTTTGGTGAGTAAAACTGGAAAGAGACAGAATAACTCTGCTGTATATTAACTTTCAAAGTGACTATTTTGTATTTTATAAAACATGACTTTGTAATGTATCTGTTGAATTGATCTGATACAGTAAGATTATTCTTGTTTAAATGTCCGTCTGTGACACAAAGTCCACATTTTTATTCTTTCCAAAACTGATTCACCTTCATCAACACAGCTTTGCTGTTAAAGAAGAAAGTTTATTTTCTTCTTGTATTTCTTTTTAAATGAATCCAGACATCACAGGTACTGAGGTGTGTCCTTCACATGCTGATACAGATACAAGTATAATGCTCTCAGTTCAGACACAGTAGATAATACTTGTATCAGTCTATTGAGGCTGTGAACATGTTAATGCTGCTTGTGGACAAAAACAATCATGAGATGTTTGAATCATTTTAATGAACAAGATTATTACTGATTACATGAGACTGAATGAATGATTCTCTATATTTTTCTTTTTCTACAGCGGTCATTGTTGGCCTTGGTGAGTAAAACTGGAAAGAGACAGAATAACTCTGCTGTATATTGATATTCAAAGTGACTGTTTTGTATTTTATAAAACGTGTGACTGTGTTCTGTATCTGTTGAATTGATCTGATACAGTAAGATTATTCTTGTTTAAATGTCCATCTTAGTGTCAATGTTAGTGAGTGTGTGTGAGTGTTACAGTGTGTGCCTGTATGTGCCTGTGTGTGTGAATGTGTGTGATTGTGTGTTTGTGATTGTATATGTGTGTGTGTGTGTGTGTTAGAGAGAGAAATTTAGACAAAATGCTATAAATGCAGACCTGCAAGTCAATATACAAATACACAAATTTACGTGCACACACTCACACACAAACACATTTTTTTTCAATACACACATAAATTACACACTCTATTACTAATGCATGTGACCACAGCACTGAGCTGAGATGTCCACAAGTATCATGTGAAGACAGGTTGATCCAGACCTCCCCTGTCTTACTCTGGACCTGATCTTTACATCACATACTGATACAGATACAAGTATAATGCTCTCAGTTCAGACACAGTAGATAATACTTGTATCAGTCTATTGAGGCTGTGAACATGTTAATGCTGCTTGTGGACAAAAACAATCATGAGACGTTTTAATCATTTTAATGAAGAAGATTATTACTGAGTACATGAGACTGAACGAATGATTCTCTACATTTTCTTTATCTCTACAGCGTACCTTTACATCACTGGTGAGTAAAACTGAATTAAGACAGAATAACTCTGCTGTATATTAATATTCAAAGTGACTATTTTGTATTTAATAAACTTATGACTGTGTTCTGTATCTGTTGAATTGATCTGATACAGTAAGATTATTCTAGTTTAAATGTCGATCTGTGACACAAAGTCCACATTTATATTCTTTGAATAAGTGTCATTCTCATTCTGTGTAGAGGATCTTATGAGTGTGAATGTTGGATTGTAGTTGTTGATTTTCATGTTTGGTTGGCTTCATGTTGCCTTTTAGAATAAGTAGTGTAGGTGTGTGGGACCCAATCTGTAGATATCTGTAGAAGACACTAGGGGGCAGTGCAAACTGGTTTTACAGCTTGAAGAAAGACTTCCACTCATTTCCATTAAATCATTGATTGATTACAATCAGACTTTTCTGTGTTGCCCTCCTGAAAGCAGCATCCCACATGGATGGGAGGAAGTCTCTGTTACCAGCTGCTGACATGGCTGTGAACATAAAAATCCTCCCAGTTGCTCCCCAACTATTGCCTAGACCCTCAATATGTGTTTAACCCTTATGTCTCCTTAAAGACATTTTTGGCTTTTCAGTTTTCATTTTCTTTATCATTTGGTCAGTGTTCATGCTCATGGCATCAAATTCTCCAAGGATAGGGGTTGAGCATAGCTCAGCGGGTAGCGCACCCGCCCCATGTCTTGAGGCTACAGTCCTCGTTGCAGGCGACCGCGGTTCGAATCCCGAACCGAGCGGTCTTATCCTGCGTGTCATTCCCCCTCTCTCTGCCTGTTTCCTGTCTCTCTCCACTGTCCTGTACATTAAAGGCAAAAACGCCCGAAAAAAAAAAAATTCTCCAAGGATATTCTTTTTCGTATACAGTACTTTTTTATTTTAATCATTCACTTATAATAGGTCTATAATACAGTGTGTAGGTAAAATTGTTCCTCTCAGCTCCTTATGGACAAAAATGATATGTGTGTCAGAGTGTACATTTACGTGCACACACAAACACCTTTTTTTTTCAATACACACATAAATTACACTCTGACACCCAAACCAACACATCCAGGTCGCTTTGGTCTGCTGTGCTTCATAAAACAGAACGAGCAGGACTGGTGAATTCTCCCATAGGTAAAATACAGTTAAATCATGTTATCTGGTGAAAAGCAGAAAAAGATAAGATTTTGAAGCCCTGTCTCCCAAATTACAGCCCAGAACACAAGAATGTATGAAAGAGTCATTTTTGGCTGGAGGGTCCAAAAATGTAGTTAAAAGGTTTCAATGAGACATTTTCATCCCTAAGGAGCTGAGAGGGAGTTTGTTTTTTAAATCTGACACTGCACAAAAACTAATAATGCATCAAAGTCAGTGTTGTTGCTGATCATTGACATATCCAAGGCTGTCATAATCCCCCCCCCACACACACACACACAAATTTACTTTGCATTTAGTAGAAAGAAAAAAAAATCAATTTTTGTGTTTTTTTCATTTAAAAAACTGGCAATATATGTAAACAAACTGGCATTTGAATTAATATTTGATAATTATTATCAGGACTGATGTTGGTTAAAAAGAATAATTCAATTAAAATAGAAAATAATATTAATTTATTATATTTTTATGTCAATACTTTTACGCAGACATTTTTGTCCCTAAGGAACTCAAAATAACTTTTTTTAAGGAGTCATAAGGGTTTTAATTCTTTCTTTACTTTACTCCAAGACTTTTTATTGAGAAAAGGTCAAAGAAACAGAAATATCTCATCTCTGTCTGAGAGGAGATTGAGCTCCTCTCTATGTGGACTAGGGATGTCACGATTACAGAATTTTTTGGTACGATTATTGTCAGAGAAATAATCACAATATTACGATTATCACGATTATTTTTGCATTAATTAATTTCACACTACCATGAATAAGTAAAATCACATGAATACTCCTCATAGGTCTTGAATTTTAATTTATAGGTGGCTATAAAAGGGATTGTTTCCCCCACTGGCGGGGTAGTAATCTTTTTTAAGAAAGTAAGTGTATTCTGAATATACCGATTTAAACTGTAACTATAACGGAATACAGTTACTCGTATTTTGTATTTTAAATACGTAACGCCGTTATATGTAATCCGTTACTCCCCAACCCTTCTTATACAGGCCATTGCACAGTGACACTGAAACTGTTTGATGACTTAAAAGGAATCGACCTCACACTGTGTCAATCATGTTTGCATACAAACAGTGAAACTACTACTTCACTACTATGAGACGGGATCATCCCTATGTTCCCCGCTTTGTATGTGACCGGGGAACATAGGGATGATCCCGTCTACAGTTAGCTGAGTTAGCAGATGAGTTAGCCGCCGAGCTAGCAACCGAGTTAGCCGCCGAGCTAACAGCGGGGTTAGCCGCTGAGCTCGCAACCGAGTTAGCCGCGATCGGGGAACATAGGACCCGGGGAATATAGGTACGCTCCCCTATGAGACATGTTCAGCTTTACGTAACGTTACGTGAATGCGGCTTAACTTGTCCCGTTGCACTGTAGCCAAAACAATCCCACACGACTGGCTTCAAGCATTTATTCGGAGGGAATAGTTCTTCCTCTTCCATGCTTTACCTCTTGTGGGACTGGGACGCCTCCGCCTGCAACTGCACGGACCGAAAACAAAGCAACACAAGCAGTAACACGCGGTTGTTGTCTCACTTTATTTTCGTTCCGGGTGAGTTGCGCTGATGTACAAATATAGTTCCCGCATAATATTTTCTGGAAATTGACTGTATTTAGGACACGTTACGATTAACTAATCGTAAAGTTTAATACCGCAATTAATCGTGAAAACGGGTAATCGTGACATCCCTAATGTGGACCAGTCCTGATTATTACTAATGCATGTGACCACAGCACTGAGCGGAGATGTCCACAAGTATCATGTGAAGACAGGTTGATCCAGACCTCCCCTGTCTTACTCTGGACCTGATCTTTACATCACATACTGATACAGATACAAGTATAATGCTCTCAGTTCAGACACAGTAGATAATACTTGTATCAGTCTATTGAGGCTGTGAACATGTTAATGCTGCTTGTGGACAAAAACAATCATGAGATGTTTGAATCATTTTAATGAACAAGATTATTACTGATTACATGAGACTGAATGAATGATTCTCTATATTTTCTGTTTCTCTACAGCGAAAGAGGAAGAGAGGGCCAGAGGTGAGTAAAACTGAACTAAGACAGAATAACTCTTCTGTATATTAACTTTCAAAATGACTGTTTTATATTTTACAAAACATATGAGTGTGTTCTGTATCTGTTGAATTGATCTGATACAGTAAGATTATTCTTGTTTAAATGTCCATCTGTGACACAAAATCCACATTTTATTCTTTAAATAAGTGTCATTCTCATTCTGTGTAGAGGTTCTTATGAGTGTAAATGTTGGATTGTAGTTGTTGATTTTCATGTTTGATTGGCTTCATGTTGCCTTTTAGAATAAGTAGTGTAGGTGTGTGGGACCTAATCTGTAGATATCTGTAGAAGTCACTAGGGGGCAGTGCAAACTGGTTTTACAGCTTGAAGAAAGACTTCCACTCATTTCCATCAAAGAATTGATTGATTACAATTAGACTTTTCTGTGTCCCCCTCATGAAAGCAGCATCCCACATGGATGGGAGGAAGTCTCTGTTACCAGCTGCTGACATGGCTGTGAACATAAAAATCCTCCCAGTTGCTCCCCAACTATTGCCTAGATCCTCAATATGTGTTTAATTCTTTCTTTATTTTAAGTTTGCTCCAAGACTTTTTATTGAGAAAAGGTCAAAGAAACAGAAATATCTCCTCTCTATCTGAGAGGATATTGAGCTCCTCTCTATGTGGACCAGTCCTGATTATTACTAATGCATGTGACCACAGCACTGAGCTGAGATGTCCACAAGTATCATCTGAAGACAGGTTGATCCAGACCTCCCCTGTCTTACTCTGGACCTGATCTTTACATCACATACTGATACAGATACAAATATAATGCTCTCAGTTCAGACACAGTAGATAATACTTGTATCAGTCTATTGAGGCTGTGAACATGTTAATGCTGCTTGTGGACAAAAACAATCATGAGACGTTTTAATCATTTTGATGAACAAGATTATTACTGATTACATGAGACTGAACGAATGATTCTCTATATTTTTTCTATTTATACAGAGCACTCTTCCGGATATGGTGAGTAAATCTGAACAAATACATAATAACTCTGCTGTATATTAACTTTCAAAATGACTGTTTTATATTTTACAAAACATTTGACTGTGTTCTGTATCTGTTGAATTGATCTGATACAGTAATATTATTCTTGTTTAAATGTCCATCTGTGACACAAAGTCCACATTTTATCCTTTAAATAAGTGTCATTCTCATTCTGTGTAGAGGATCTTATGAGTGTGAATGTTGGTTTGTAGTTGTTGATGTTCATGTTTGATTGGCTTCATGTTGCCTTTTAGAATAAGTAGTGTAGGTGTGTGGGACCTAATCTGTAGATATCTGTAGAAGTCACTAGGGGGCAGTGCAAACTGGTTTTACAGCTTGAAGAAAGACTTCCACTCATTTCCATCAAAGAATTGATTGATTACAATTAGACTTTTCTGTGTCCCCCTCATGAAAGCAGCATCCCACATGGATGGGAGGAAGTCTCTGTTACCAGCTGCTGACATGGCTGTGAACATAAAAATCCTCCCAGTTGCTCCCCAACTATTGCCTAGATCCTCAATATGTGTTTAATTCTTACTTTACTTTAAGTTTGCTCCAAGACTTTTTATTGAGAAAAGGTCAAAGATACAGAAACAGCTCCTCTCTATCTGAGAGGAGATTGAGCTCCTCTATATGTGGACCAGTCCTGATTATTACTAATGTATGTGACCACAGCACTGAGCTGAGATGTCCACAAGTATCATCTGAAGACAGGTTGATCCAGACCTCCCCTGTCTTACTCTGGACCTGATCTTTACATCACATACTGATACATATACAAGTATAATGCTCTCAGTTCAGACACAGTAGATAATACTTGTATCAGTCTATTGAGGCTGTGAAAATGTTAATGCTGCTTGTGGACAAAAACAATCATGAGATGTTTGAATCATTTTAATGAACAAGATTATTACTGATTACATGAGACTGAATGAATGATTCTCTATATTTTCTTTATCTCTACAGGTTCATCAGCTTCAGGCAGTGGTGAGTTAAACTGAATTAAGACAGAATAACTCTGCTGTATATTAACATTTAAAATAACTGTTTTATATTTTATAAAACATATGACTGTGTTCTCTATCTGTTGAATTGATCTGATACAGTAAGATTATTCTAGTTTAAATGTCGATCTGTGACACAAAGTCCACATTTTTACCATTTAAATAACTTCATTACCATTAATCAATACAGAATCACAGCTTTGCTGTCAAGGAGGAAGTTTTATTTTCTGTTTGTATTTCTTGTTAAATAGGTACAGACATCTGTAGCAGCTGATAACGTAACAAATTTGCCTGTTTTTTAGTTTAATAAGCCGTTAACGTAATAACTTTCCAATAAGATAATACGTTCAATCAGGAGAGATCAGAGAATTAGTTTTAAAAAATTGTTTATTATACAGATGATATTAATGATTAGGTATTATTAATGTATTTGGCCTGCTGACACTGCTCATCTGATGAGGTTGATGAAGTGATGCATTAATGAATCTGAAGACAGGTTGATCCAGACCTCCCCTGTCTTACTCTGGACCTGATCTTTACATCACATACTGATACAGATACAAGTATAATGCTCTCAGTTCAGACACAGTAGATAATACTTGTATCAGTCTATTGAGGCTGTGAACATGTTAATGCTGCTTGTGGACAAAAACAATCAATCAATCTTTATTTGTATGGCGCCAAATCACAACAAAGTTATCTCAATGCACTTTCCACATAGAGCAGGTTCTAAACCAACTCTTCAGGTTTTAACTTTAAAGAGACCCAACATTCCCACATGAGCAACAGTGGAGAGAAAAAACTCCCTTTTAACAGGAAGAAACGTCAGGCAGAACCAGACTCAGAAGTGGGCGGACATCTGCCTCGACCAGTTGGGTTGAGAGGAGAGAGAGAGAGAGGAAGGAGAGGAGAGAGAGGAAGGATAGAGGAGGAAGCACAATGAAATCAACAATGAAGCTAGAAGGTCCGGGACTGGAATCTGTCATCCGGACGTCTACAGGCCCAGATTACCTGTGAGACGAGAAAGCACAGACAACTCCGGGGAAGAAGTTTAGCTTATTGATGCATTAATAGAACATGACTGTTAATGGATATAGATGGATGGATAGAGAGAGAGGGAGGAGGAGAGAGGAGCTCAGTGCATCATGGGGGTCCCCCGGCAATCTAAGCCTATGGCAGCATAAGTTAAGAGCTCAAAGAGCCCTAACTATAAGCTTTATCAAAAAGGAAAGTTTTAAGCCTACTCTTAAATGTAGGGACGGTGTCTGCCCCCCGGACCAAATCTGGGAGATGGTTCCACAGAAGAGGAGCCTGATAGCTGAAGGCTCTGCCTCCCGTTCTACTTTTAGAGATACTAGGAACCATAAGTAGACCTGCATGCTGGGAGCGCAGTGTTCTAGTAGGTACATCAGCTCTTTAAGATATGATGGGGCCTGACCATTGAGAGCTTTGAAGGTGAGGAGGAGGATTTTGAATTCTATTCTGAATTTTACGGGAAGCCAATGCAGTGAAGCCAAGATGGGAGTAATATGATCTCTCTTTCTAGTTTTTGTCAGAACACGAGCAGCTGCATTCTGGCCCAGCTGGAGAGTCTTTAGAGACTTGTTAGGACAGCCTGATAATAATGAATTACAGTAGTCCAGCCTAGAAGTAACAAATGCATGGACTAGTTTTTCAGCATCATTTTGAGACAGGATGTGTCTAATTTTTTGCAATATTACGCAGATGGAAGAAGGCAGTCCTTGAAATTTGTTTTATGTGGGAATTAAAGGACATATCCTGATCAAATATAACTCCTAGGTTCCTTACAGTGGTGCTGGAGGCCAGAGTTATGCCATCCAGAGTAATTATGTCATTTGATAATGAATTTCTAAGGTGTTTAGGGCCAAGCACAATAACTTCAGTTTTTTCTGAGTTTAATAACAGGACGTTGCAGCTCATCCAGGCCTTTATGTCCTTAATACATGTTTGTAGTTTAGATAATTGGTTAGTTTAATTTGGCTTTATTGATAGATATAATTGGGTATCATCTGCATAACAATGAAAATGTATTGAGTGTTTCCGGATAATGTTTCCTAAAGGAAGCATATATAAGGAGAATAGTATTGGTCCAAGCACTGAGCCTTGAGGAACACCATATCTAACTTTTGTTTGCATGGAGGATTTATCATTAACATTTACAAACTGAAATCTATCAGATGAATATGATTCAAACCATTTCAATGCGGTTTCTTTAATGCCAATTAAATGTTCAAGTCTCTGCAACAGGATTTGATGATCAATAGTGTCAAAGGCAGCACTAAGGTCTAACAGGATGAGGACAGAGAGGAGTCCATTGTCTGATGAGGTTAAAAGGTCATTAGTAACTTTCACCAGTGCAATTTCTGTGCTATGATGAGCTCTAAATCCAGACTGAAAATCCTCAAATAAACTGTTACTGTGTAGAAAGTTACACAGCTGATTAGCAACTGCTTTCTCGAGGATCTTAGAGAGAAAGGGAAGGTTCGATATCGGCCTATAGTTGGCTAGAGCCTCTGAGTCAAGAGTAGGCTTTTTAAGAAGTGGTTTAATTACAGCTACCTTAAAGGACTGTGGTACATAACCTGTCACCAAAGACAAATTAATCATATCTAATAAGGAAGTGCTAACTGAGGGGAATACTTCCTTGAGCAGCCTAGTTGGAATCGGGTCTAAGAGACAAGTTGATGGTTTGGATGAAGTAATCATTGAAGTTAATTCTATAAGGTCGACTGTAGAGAAACAGTCTAAAGTATCAGGTTTAACAGCGATTTCTAGGTATTCTGTGTTAGAAGATGAATCAGAGTTTATTGAGGGCAGGAGGTGATTGATTTTGTCCCTAATGGTAACAATTTTATCATTAAAGAAACTCATGAAGTCATCACTACTGAGAGTTAAAGGAATACATGGATCAGTAGTATTATGGCTCTTTGTCAGTTTAGCCAAAGTACTGAAAAGAAACCTTGGACTGTTTTTATTCTCCTCTATCAGTGATGAGTAGTAGGCGACTCTGGCGTTACGGAGGGCCTTCTTATATGCTTTAAGGCTGTTTTGCCAGGCTAAGTGAGATTCTTCTAATTTATAATCATGAGTTGTTTGAATCATTTTAATGAACAAGATTATTACTGATTACATGAGACTGAATGAATGATTCTCTATATTTTCTTTATCTCTACAGGTTCATCAGCTTCAGGCAGTGGTGAGTTAAACTGAATTAAGACAGAATAACTCTGCTGTATATTAACATTTAAAATAACTGTTTTATATTTTATAAAACATATGACTGTGTTCTCTATCTGTTGAATTGATCTGATACAGTAAGATTATTCTAGTTTAAATGTCCATCTGTGACACAAAGTCCACATTTTTACCATTTAAATAACTTCATTACCATTAATCAATACAGAATCACAGCTTTGCTGTCAAGGAGGAAGTTTTATTTTCTGTTTGTATTTCTTGTTAAATAGGTACAGACATCTGTAGCAGCTGATAACGTAACAAATTTGCCTGTTTTTTAGTTTAATAAGCCGTTAACGTAATAACTTTCCAATAAGATAATACGTTCAATCAGGAGAGATCAGAGAATTAGTTTTAAAAAATTGTTTATTATACAGATGATATTAATGATTAGGTATTATTAATGTATTTGGCCTGCTGACACTGCTCATCTGATGAGGTTGATGAAGTGATGCATTAATGAATCTGAAGACAGGTTGATCCAGACCTCCCCTGTCTTACTCTGGACCTGATCTTTACATCACATACTGATACAGATACAAGTATAATGCTCTCAGTTCAGACACAGTAGATAATACGTGTATCAGTCTATTGAGGCTGTGAACATGTTAATGCTGCTTGTGGACAAAAACAATCATGAGATGTTTGAATCATTTTAATGAACAAGATTATTACTGATTACATGAGACTGAATGAATGATTCTCTATATTTTCTTTATCTCTACAGGTCCATCAGATTCAGGCAGTGGTGAGTTAAACTGAACTAAGACACAATAACTCTGCTGTATATAAACATTCAAAATTACTGTTTTAATATTTTATAAAACATATGACTGTGTTCTGTATCTGTTGAATTGATCTGATACAGTAAGATTATTCTTGTTTAAATGTCCATCTGTGACACAAAGTCCACATTTTATTCTTTAAATAAGTGTCATTCTCATTCTGTGTAGAGGATCTAATGAGTGTGAATGTTGGTTTGTAGTTGTTGATTTTCATGTTTGGTTGGCTTCATGTTGCCTTTTAGAATAAGTAGTTTAGATGTGTGGGACCTAATCTGTAGATATCTGTAGAAGTCACTAGGGGGCAGTGCAAACTGGTTTTACAGCTTGAAGAAAGACTTCCACTCATTTCCATCAAATCATTGATTGATTACAATCAGACTTTTCTGTGTCCCCCTCCTGAAAGCAGCATCCCACATGGATGGGAGGAAGTCTCTGTTACCAGCTGCTGACATGGCTGTGAACATAAAAATCCTCCCAGTTGCTCCCCAACTATTGCCTCGACCCTCAATATGTGTTTAATTCTTTTTGTCTCCTTAAAGACAATTTTGGCTTTTCAGTTTTCATTTTCTTTATCATTTGGTCAGTTTTCATGCTCATGGCATCAAATTCTCCAAGGATACTCTTTTTCGTATACAGTACTTTTTTATTTTAATCATCAATAGGTCTATAATACAGTGTGTAGGTAAAATTGTTCCTCTCAGCTCCTTATGGACAAAAATGATATGTGTGTCAGAGTGTGGTGTGTATGTGTGTATTGAAAAATGTATGTATGTGTGTGTACGTAAATGTGTGTATATGCAGATACAAATGGAGAATTTGTATAGATTGCAGGCCAGATTTTATAGCATAATGTGTAAATCTCTCTCTCACACACACAACCACTTTCACTCATGGATCAACTCACAGACACATGCACAGGTGAGAGAGAGAGAGAGAGAGAGAGAGAGAGATTTAGTGAGTGTGTGTTAGAGAGAGAGAGATTTAGTGAGTGTGTGTTAGAGAGAGAGAGATTTAGTGAGTGTGTGTTAGAGAGAGAGAGAGAGAGATTTAGTGAGTGTGTGTTAGAGAGAGAGAGAGAGATTTAGTGAGTGTGTGTTAGAGAGAGAGAGAGAGATTTAGTGAGTGTGTGTTAGAGAGAGAGAGAGATATTTAGTGAGTGTGTG